>NC_142395.1:14233882-14533882 GCF_059441095.1 Idiotropiscis lumnitzeri | reverse complement strand
ACTGTGCAAGCGTGGCTTCAACTGTGAGGAGGACTGTCGTCTTTGCTGAAGGGCTGCGTCGACCCGGGTTTGACCCAAGACAGGCCCGAGCCCTGCGTTCCCTTGTGGTGGTCCTCAGGTCGTCTCTAGAGCAAATGACGAATATTGATAAAGGTTGCTTTAGAAAGCACCGCAACACAGTGCACACTTAAGAAACCTGATTCAAACCTGAGAACGTGAACTACAGGTGTGCGAGCACCCTAGGACAGCACATAAGAGTACATGTGGTGGTGAAGCACTTACTTTGTACGTGAACATTCGCTCTTTTGCTTCCTCATGAACAGCTGGGTTCCATGGAGAAAAGCTGCAACACGGAGACAGGCCACATTATTGCTTGGGCACTCCAACATTATACAAGGAGTGAGAATGAGCGAGCCACCTTATTGCGTAGGGATCGTCTATCTTGGGCTGGTCAAAAAGACGACTGTTGCATAGTTTCACACTGTCCACCACTTTACTCTTAAACAGCTGCACGTCCTTTTCATACCTGAGGGGGGGATACAGCTATTCAAACTTGCTGCGGATAGTGGAAGTGCTATAGAAAACGGATGAACAGTTCAAGGGACAATTGCATTTTCCCCTCCCCTTTTCCTGGAGGAATTAACTCGGAATTGGTCACTTGCACCTTAAAGATAACATTGAGGTCCAAATGCATAAGCGCAACAATCCTATGGTAGTCACAATCTGTTAGTACCTTCCATTTGTTCACATTTCCACAAAATAATTAAAATAGGACTATGGACACTCACAGTACAGCAGCTTCTGGGTTGACGGGTTCTGAGGTGTTAATCTTGTAGAAAACAGTACGTGCATACATGAGGACTTGCCAGATGTGATTGTGATTCCGCCTATAACACAAAACACAATCCATCCATCCTTCATCCATACCGCTTCTCCTCACTAGGGTCGCTGGAGCCTATCCCAGCAATCTTCGGGCAGTAGGCCAATTTACGCATATAGAAAAAAAAAAAGTGGGTAAATTGCATTTGTGTTCACCTCCATTTGGTGAAAGCTCTTTTGACGTCGAGCTCGCCAGAAACTGGGTCGACAAGTGGATGGAAGACTGGCATGTCGAAGACTAATTTCTGTAAATCAGAACACCAAAACATATAAACATCATTGTGCGACAACTGTAAAGGGAATTGTTAAGAATAATAATATTATTATTATTATTATTGAAAACATGGCCAGTGGTTTAATTCATAAGAAGAAATCCAGTCTAGATAAAATTTTCTACCAGCTGCCATTAACCCAAATGTTTTCTTCACAATATGTTCAATGCAGCCCAGTAGTCTAAACACAGTCGTCTGATTAATATAGTTTTGCCCATTGTTACGGAGGGCACACATAGCAACAATGCAATAAATTGGAACACGTTCCCTCCCTTAAAGTTTGCAGAGATCCGATCAGATGTCTCTTAATGACTATCCTGGAATGTGGGAGCGTGTTAAAAGTGATCTCAGGGATCCTCAGCAAAGCATTGGAGTGTGGGGGGTTTGTACTACAATTGTGGATGTGAAACCAGTTCAGTATTAAAGATTTTTTTTTTTGTGTGGCCAAACCAGAATTGGGCCAATGTGTCTCAAGTCCTTCACCACAATAAAAATGACAAGAAATTTTAACAGCATTGTAGTTAGCAGATGAGCTAAGAATTAAAATTAGCCTAGCTTCTTCCAAATCGTCTTCAACTATTTGCTTTTCTTCTTTGTTTTTTCTGGTAGTCAGGATTACCTGTTACAGGTAGTCTTTGTACTACGACAGAAATTGTGCGTGTGATAGGTGTTGGTTATTGAGTTGACAATTACACGAGACTATAAGCATACAGTTGCAGGGTCCCTCACATGTTACAAAACGCTATAAACTTGAGATTATTATTATTATTTTTTAAATCAACCAATTACTCACTGGACAATCAGCATCTGGATAGTTATCTGGTATATACACAGTGAACTTGAAGACTCCATCCTGGTACAAGCCATGTCTGATGAAGATGACTCCAAACCACACTGAGCCGGAACACAAATGAGTTACATATTACCAGGAATATCAATTTTGAGATGAAGCACCATGCTTTAAATCATTTGAAGTGTTTGGTGCATACTTACTAAGGGCTGACTTGTAAGAAGGTTGCACGTAAATTCCAGGGAGTTTTTGCTTAATCACGAGTGTGCTGCAGGTCATATCACAAGCAAATCAATTCAAAATGCACGTAAACAAAAGCTTGGTTTGCATATGCCGCCAGGGCAACTTACAACTCCGCCAGCAGGGAGTATTCCAAGTAGAAGGGGCCGTAGGGTGCGTGCGGGCCATTTGTGGAGTGGGCGGGGCTTCCCAAGGCCGTGGGCTTGGTGACGGCAGCCGCATTCTTTGGGATGGCTGGAAGCTGCTTCTTGCCAAAGGGCAAACGGGACGGGCTGCTTTTCACCTCGCCCTGTCCGCCCTGGTCTTCACTTTCAGGTCTCTGCACGAGAACACGAAAGATACCTTGATGACATGAGATGAACACCTTGTACAAAATGTGCAAATTTATTGAAACTAAATTAGACTATATTTAGATAGACCATTTACAAACATTCTGATTCCTGTCAGAGGACAGCAAGCTGTGGGCATTCAAAGGTTTGGATTGGAAAGTCGAATATCTCCTGGTGTGAAAACTGATGCTGTGATAATTTATTTGCCAGTATCCGTTAACCATCCTATCAGATTATGGTGCTCCTTATCTGTTATGAGGCTTGTCAGATCGGAACTGCGAAGCTGTCATTTTGTTACTGATGTGACTAGATAAAACGAAACGTCATTGTACCTTTATAACCTCATGGCACAAGTGAATACAGCAGGGAACGCAGCGGAAGTTCGGCATGTCAAATGATGACAGACGTGCGTGCCTTGCTAGCCTTCAGCATATCTTGTGAATCTTGATCGGATCTTGCGAGACTTCAACTCAATGAGCATATAAAATGATGGACACCACAAGTGTGCTGTCTTTCCTTCTTTTTGTATTTTTACCACAGATTAAAAGTGATGGCAAAAACGGAGCATCTGATGAAAATCGTACACCAGTAAATTTAACATATTGCAACACAGGAAACTTGAGTCTGTGTTTTGGCTGCTCAACAAATATGGATCAAATGATTAAGCTGCATTTAGTCTATGTATTCATCACGGCGTATGTTGGTCAAAGCTTATAGTGTGTAAAGACAGATGGCGTGAGAAGACAATTTATGACGCCTTGTCTGTTAATCTGACGTAGCAACCGTCATGAACGATAATACGGGTGTAGTATTTTAGCATCAGTCTGCCACACACACTCTGGAGCACCTTTGCACATATAGCTTTCTTTGGTGGATTATTTAATACTGGTTAGCAGAAAGAGTAAATCAATAAATAAGTAAAATTAATAAAATAAAAAAAGGAATGGGACAACTGTTGAGACAAATCAAACGTATGTAATGCTGGTGACCTATGTGGTTAGGCTTGGAGGAACTCATCACCAACCGATGGTCTCACCAGGTCATCAGTTAAGGTTAACATCTATTTCTAATTAATCGAAACATGAAAGCCATGCTACCAATATAGCAGTGGCTTAGATCGGCTTGCATACAGTGCAATGTTGCATACAATGCATGTCGCATGCACGTTCATGAGCGTGACTTTGGTCAGGCAGGCTACATTCTAATCTTGCTCGCAGCTTGAAAACTGGAAACTCCACCTTTAAAAATGTTAGTGAAAACAGTCGCTGTCCAATTCAAGATTTACCATTGGTGACAATTCGCAACACACCTAAACATATCTGCTTCACAATCCTGAGATTCTGGGTTTGAATGGCAACTCCGACCTTTCAATGGCATTTGCATGCTCTCACATGCTTGTGTGAGTTTTATCTGAGTAATATCGTGTCCTCCCACATTTCATTAACATGCATTTTAGGCTCACTAAAGGATTTAAAATTGCTTCATAGTTACAGATGTGGTGTGAACGGTTATCTGTCTGTGTAGTACATGTTCAGCAAATTTGGTCAGTCCAGCATGCACTCCACTTCTCATGCAATAATGTTTGCTGGGATCGTCTCCAGCTCTACGAGCACTATAGAAAAAGGATGAACAGGTTCCACTGCCATTGTTCCCAAAAGGAAAATAAGATTCTCCAAAAATCCTTACACCAAAATGAGATGGCAAACCTGACAGCATCATGAGAAAGTCACAACTTCATGACAACCCTCCCCTTGCTTGTATAGCAAAAATGCACTCAAGTGGCACCGTAAAACATCACATTTCTACGTTTAATAGTATCTATTTTTTGGAATATGAGGTTTTAGCTCACCGTTTCCCAAGTTAAAACAAACATAGACCGTCACTTTTACATTACCTTACGACTCGTATTGACAGACATTCTCAAGGAGAGGTTCAGACTCATAACTCATGTAGAAATTCAGTGTGGTATCCCCCCTATTTTCTTTAAGTAGGTCCCATGACAGGTGCTGGTCGGGCCATTCAGAGAGTAATTTATGTGGATCTGTAACTGAAGACAAAAACAGACAACAGGTGAAAACTGTCTGAAAATAGAAAATGATCAGGAGTGCAGCAGAAAACGATCTAAGTTAATTTATTTGGTCTAAAAAGTCTCATTTACAAGAAATAAAATATTGTAGTTCCTCCATGTACACGAGAGACTTATGGTGAAACGCACAGCGGACAAATGGACTTCCACTGGATGGTAGAAGGTACAAACAGACCCTTATTTCACACTAGGTTTATTTGTGAGTAAACTAAGATAAGACAAGCATTATTTAATCACTGTATAAATACTTTTTAGCAGTGATGTTTTTTTATAATGGAAAAGGTGCCACGGCTGAAAAAAAGGTCTGCTTTTTTTAAACTGATAGACTTAGCATGCTGACTGTATTATGCATGATCGTTTTTACATCTCTAACACTTCAGTCATGCAAATAGTAGGCTGACTACAAAGATTCTAACGTTATGCAAGTTGTTAGTAACTGAGTTTACACAGTCTTTCGCTTAGCTGGGGGACCTCTCGCTACCTTCGTGGATCACTTGATGTATTCTGTTATTTGTAAGTAGACAATATATTATTTACTTGCTCAAAACTACTCTTTAATTCTCTGCGCTTTTGAAAGAAAAAAAACATTCGGATGCAACCTCACCTGTTTCTCCCTTTTAACCCAACCTTTAGCATTAGCATAATAGATTCAACGACGATGACAACTTGTATGACGCACTAATTTGAGCCTAAAATGCTCACCGTGCTTATTAAAGACACACGATTAACTTCACAAACGTGTTTACCTCGACTTGTGTGTGGTCAAATGCTCAGCTGTTCGCCATTTTCACGGGTGTAAACACGGCTAAACAAGCTAGTGGGGTTTATAGCTAAACACTTGACAGCCAAAGCTCAACCTAACAATAGAGGGGTGGGTGTTTCTATGCGTGAGTGCGCATTGTCATTGGTGGGTAGAAATCACGTCATGGGATTTGATTGGCTTAAATATGGTTACGTATTTACCAAGTGCTAAAAAATAGCTTGACTGAGACCACAGCGACGACGTGTGGAGGATGCCAGTAACACAGCCTCTTCACGCCGCAAAAAATGAAAAGGGACCATTCACTTATGTTATAAATCGTGAATTGTACTAAACGACCAATACAATGAACACAATTCCCAACTGTAAATCACATGTGTTTTTCATTTATATCGCTGTTTTGCATGTGGTAAAGCGGAAGTAAAAATAAAGTAAAGCAAACGGGTCAGCAACCAGCTGTCTGCTTTAACAGCTGCCCATAGTGCCAAGACATCAAATTACGCTTTGTCAGTAACTTTTTGCCAGATAATACGTTAAGTCACAGCTATGTCAAGACGTTATGCTTACAATATTTAACAGTATTGTTGTTCAAGTGAGCGAATACTCCCATTTCATCCAATATGGTGAAAAGAGCACGAAATGAAAAAAATAAATAAATAAACACTTCAACAGGATTACGTATAATTCGAATTTTTGTGCAGACATACTTTGTTTTTTGTTCACCTGAGGATAAAGCTGCTCAGATAAAGGATGGATGGAGATATCAATCCAGATTCAAGCTGCGGCCATCAAAAATCTAAAACCCATATTTTGAGTTAACATCAAGGTTGAAGAGGAGACGCTATTCAAGATCCAAACTGTTGCACACAATTTCATCCAAGATGTTCATCAACTTTCGATTCGTTCAGATTTTGACCGCCAAAGAAATCCCCCCAAAATTTGACAGAAATATAATTAATATGCGCATGAGTCAAACTGGGCCTTCATAGATACTGTAATAGTTTTTTTTATTATTTTTTTTATTTAATAAAATCCAAAGTTAGTCAGCATCCAAGCGGCTCAGATTCTCACCCCAAAAATATAAAATAACACTCATTTAATTTAATGGTAATCTAATTAAAATCTGTTCTTTTTTAAAGTCAAATTTGTGATCATCATAATGTCTGTAAATTCATTTCAGGTTAGTATGAATAATTATGTTTTTGGCTTTTTTTCCCCCCTTTTGGTTTATGTGTAACTTTATTTCTCCTGATTCCAAACAAGCTTTGAAACATTTATTTCCAGCATTAAACTGTATCAACGTCATCACAAATAATATAGCCAAGAATGATTATATATCTAGAATTATACATTCTCAACACGTTTAGAATTCACTGTTTTTGCAACGTATTATTGGGCACTGCACTATATCTTTAGCAATATTCAGCGCAAGTGACTCAGTAATTGCCTTCCATCGATTGCTAATTGCCTTCCTTATCTAACGCAACAACAATTGTGGGGTTCCTGTTGTTTTTTTTAATATGAATTACCCTTGCTACTTGCTTATATTTAATAGTTGCTTGAGGAGTCAGTGACCAAAATGCTAAATTGGCAACACTGACTTGTGTTTTGTAATCTTAACTCATCTCTCCTTTTGCAGCTATTTTGTTAGTGTAAGAAATGAACATCAGCTGGGATGGCCTTTGATCTGCGGAAGAGGCTAAAAAATAATTAAACTGATTCACAAATAATTCTGAAAGCATTAGTAAAATCAATTAATCACCTAGCTTTCGTTGGCACTGAAAAATAGTAGTAGCAAAGTTACAGGGCAAAACAAATTGTAAGTGCTTGAGGACACTCGACAATACACACTTGCTTGAAATTGAACGTTTCGGTGGGGTGCACAGCAAGCGTCCCTCGAGGCTAAAGCGCATCCACGCCATCTGCGTCTCGCATTTCTCTTAGTTTTTGACCACACTTCCTTGGCGTTCCGTTGATGGATTGATTTCCTAACAATCACGCCTAATTATATTTCTCGAGCTGAGAAGGAAAAAAAAAAAAACTAATTTAACGCATGAGCGGTTGTATTAATGGGAGGGAGGAATGACATTGTCCAAGTTTGAGCGTAAATAGAAATTATTGACCTCATTATTTGTTATTTGATTGTATATTGTCCCATGTACACTTGACTGACAAAGCTAATTAGTGTCCTGCTTGCTTATTTGAGCAACGGGGAGGAGGAGGCAAGGTCACTTGTGCTTTTCTTTTGACACATACAAATCAAAGGCGACCTCCAAACAAATAAGTTGATGGCGCCTTTGCCTTCCTTCGACATTGGGATCAACTATGCGACGCTAACAAATGCACACGCCGCTGCTTTTCTAATGAGATACCTTTAGCTCATCAACTTGTGACCTTGTTTTGGTCAAACAAATTTACTAATGGACGCAATGACTGCGGGGAGATTGGATTAACTAATTGAATGTGTGACACGCAGCAGTTTTTTTTTTTTCATCAACTTTCTTTGAACTTTACCAATTAAAGAAGCACTCCAAATTCTGTTATTTTTGTCATGGACTGAAAAGAGAGCATCCCAGCTAATGTCATTAGGAGCAAGCAAACATTTTAGTCTGCCTGTCAACAACAGACATTTTGTCATCTAATTGTTTGCATTTTTCCATCATTATTCCAATCCGCACGGCCAGCGGCATATTTAAACTGGCGATGAAATATGTTCCTTCCTGTCTATCTTTTTCCTCGGAGAGTTTTGGGCCGCCCATTCACTTCTACAATTTGGTTTAAATGACAGCCGGTGGTCCCCCACGGAAGCCGCCTAATCGCCGAGAACGAGTGGAAAACGGATGACTCCATATTGTGATAATGCGTAATAACAATGTTAGTTTGAATAAAGAAAGCCAGGTCTAGATTCAAATGTAATATTCATTTTAGAAATATGAACAACTGGGGAGCAAGGGTTAAAATCCACCCAGCCGGCAGAGCCTTCATATAGCAATAGTCTTCCCTTATCCCCGAGGCGATGGCCGGGCTAAAACCTCAATGCAGCAATTATTTGCTGTAATGACTGCACTTCAAATAAACCCAAGGATTTTATTAAACCAAATGAGAGAATCGTCTGCGTATTATCACCCTGTGATTGACAGTGACAAGTGTTGGGCACACTCGGGTGCGAGCAAGATGGAAGAAGCTCTCGGCAAAGCTCTTGATAATGTTACCTCTGATAAAGTTGCCGGCAAAAAAACCTTTGCCAACAAATGGAGAGCGGGACGGAGAGTGCATATTAATTCCCATTGTCAGATCACACCAGTAGAAGGTGGGTAATCTGTCAAGCACTCGCGACCGCCCTTCCATTCATTCACCCGACTGGCATTTTACACAACTAATGAAAAAGAAATCCATTGTGCTGATCATATGCATATATTTCATTCCATCATAATAATGATGAAATAGAAATATTCATAATAAAAGTAAAGGTCACTCATCGCCGCTGCTAAGCTTCCTAAGCTGCAACCTTTGCAGGAGCAGGTTCCCTGATAAAAATTTCAACAACAGCGGGGACGGCAAGTTTTAACCTAGGAGAGGCGAAGAGGTGAGCCACTGCTGCCGGAACGTTAGCGTTGCGGTTATTTGTTGTTGTTACAGGATCTGAAAAAAATCCTTTGGTATCCAATGGAGAAGTCTTAACCTTTGTTGTCATTTGTATCATGAGCTGTTATTAGTGTACTTGGCGAACGGACAAAATATCGATATCATGAAGTGGATGGATACACAAACATCACATTTTGATACTATTATTTTCCAACAAGCATGTGCTCCCTTGTTCTAGTCAATGGACGCGTCTCAATATCCTGACACATCATATCATTATCTCACAGTAGCCATAATGGTGCTTACAAAACCTGCCTTACAAGATCAGTTCGAGTGTCATTATTTCTCGAGGAAAGGCACCTTGATTTATTGAAACACTCCTTATAATACAAAAAAAAAATGCTGATGGACATTCAAGACGTGTTTTCTCATGAAGAGGGAAAATCCTAAATAAAAAAAAAATGCAAATCTATGCAGAGTTCAACTGTAGTTTTAACTTGTAATATCACCAATCAACACTAGATGGCAGCCATTTCAATGTTGCGCTTTCTTATACGGCCCTTTATTACAACGTGAGTAGGGCTAATAATTTTTGGAGAATTTGAAATAATATACAGGACAATGATTAGTCCCCTATAACATTAAAAATGTGAAGAATTTTTTTTTTTATTATTTAAAAAATATTGCTCATGGGCATTCAGATGTGCTTTTGCAAAAACGGTGAAAATCCAAAATTTAGAAAAAAAAAAGTGAATCTTTGGGTGCTGAACTGCGTATATGCAGAGGTCAACTGTAGTTTTAACTTGTAATATCACCAATCAACACCAGATGGCAGCCATTTCAAAGTTGCGCTAACTTATGCTGCCTTATATTACAATGTGAGTAGGCCTCATCATGTTTTGAAGATTTGAAATAATATACAGGACAAACATTAAGCCTCAGTAGTATTTAATTTTTGAATTTGATTATTTTTATTTATACTTACGGTTGTTTGTAGAGCAGCAGTTTTGTGCCATTTTTGAATGATAAGTTTTATGCAAGAGCGCTCTTTGCACTGGAAAAAAAATTACTACAGTATGTGGCTATTTTGTTGTTTGCTTCAAACCATTTGTTGTTGGCTTAAAATTTATTATCCACCCCCCCCCAAAAAAAATAAAAAATCAAAATCCTGACATACTGTGTCATTTTCTTTCATGATATAGTTTTGATAAACTAAGCTTCATATTTTCACTACGACCACGTACTGTACTTGCAAAAGACACATGCCGTACAATATTAAAAAATATCATCTTGTTACAGCTCACTATAATCAATATTCAAACATCAGCTATCGATAGCCTTGCTTATGTATGTTACACTGCAATCCTCAGCCTTAGTGTGTACCTTCTGCGGGGCGTCATCTTATCTCGTCAAAGTATAAATACAAGGAAATCAGATGTAATAACTCTCCTCCTTTTCCCTTTCATCCTTCCTGCGGCAGTATATAGGTCACCTGGGCTTCGTTCAGCACATTCTCCCCTCGCCGCCCCCGTCCTGAAGGACGTTGACGGCATTATTACTGCCTGCCATAACATCTGCGCAGAGCCCTGTCTGCATATGCATCATACGTTGGCATTTATTAGTGCCATGCACTAAGTATAGGCCATGTTATTGAATTTGAATATCAGCTCCGAACCACATCCTGCGGGCCCCTGGAAATATATTCTATTAAGATGAAGCAATCGTGTTTAATAACGCCCAAAATAATAAAAGCAGATCTGAAATCTAATTTATGAATATTGCGCGGCGGCAGGAGCAATCCAAAATAAGAGCTTTGTCTCTCACATGTATTGGCTGTTGCTCTATGTTAAATGGTGGTAATTCATTAATTAGTTTCTCATACGATATGCGTTGTTAGACAGAGTATGTAATAAGAAACAATTTAGTGAAATAGAACGATATGCTGTGGGAAATGACGCTTTATTATTTGTTCATCGATCAATGCCAGCGACATATAAAGACATGCAGAACACTGAAATGTCAACTTTCGTCATGGGAGGGAGAAATGTGTTTTTTTTTTTTTTTGTTTTCATTTTTGAAATTGAAGATATGTGCCTTGGCTCAACAAAGGTTTAAGTAAATAGATTTTAAGAAAAAAGATGTAATTCTATGGAAACAAGTCATAATATTTTGGAGAACATATTTGCAATGTTTTAAGACTATGGATTTTAAATTACTATTGTTTTGCGACAATAAAGTCTGATTTTATTACATTAAAGAATTAAAAAAATCATTTTTAATTTTGAGCAAATAAAGAAAAGGTTTCGTAATGCTGCAAGAATAGTTCAAATATTTTTGGGAGAAAAAAAGCAAAAACAAGCAAGAAAAAAAAACAAGTTACAGAAAACAATTTTAAAAAAGGGTATTAAATGTTAGGTGTGAGGTTGTCCTCCAAGAACCAGCAAGTTGCTCATGAACAGAGAGACAAACAAATTGAAGATTTTGTGGATTTTATAGAACTGTCAATATATACACAAATTTTTGTTGCTTAATGAAATTACATGGCGGAAAATGCTATGTATTTCAATGTATTATTTTGTAAAATAAATAAATCATCCTTACAAACCAGTAAAAGTCATAACAATTCATTTAGAATCAGCGATTTGCTGATGCATCCACCTCATTAAAAAATATCACTGCAAGTATCGTTTTTACAAAGGTCGCCGAAACTGCCATGTAGCCGTTATAGAGCTGAAATAGCTCTGTGCAGGACTCCATTTACACCGGGGGACTTCAATCCTGTTCCTCAAGGGCCCTGTCCTGTTTTCCATCTTTCTCTGCTGCAACACACTTGAGTCAAACAGTCGTTATCCAGCTTCTGCAGACCTCATGATCATCTGATCATTTGAATCAGGTGTGTCCCAGCTCAGCCAGCTGCAAAAAAGACAGGACAGTGGCCCTCAAGGAACAGGATTGAAGACCGCTGATTTACACTCTGCCGTGATGCCACTGTGCAGCGTGGGACGGAGAGTGAGTGACTGAAAAGTGTGCTGTGCCGCTATGCATACGCAATAGCCAAGCAATAAGGAAAAAGAACGTGCAGTTCCCGCCAACCGTGTATCATTTCGACAAGTTCTCAATAATTGTTGTTTATGATATACATTACCTCAAATAACTGAAGTATCAAAAGTATTGAGTGAGAATCGATTACCCAGCATACAAAACTGGTAGCGATCGATCTGCACGTCACTAGTATCTAAATGGTATCTGATCAATACCAATCTTGCACACCACTAATGATCGGCGGAATACATAGTGGCCGTATATCGTTCAAGTTTTTTTAAATTTATTTATTTTTTTTATGTAAAAAGGTGATTTATTTTGGATTGACAGTTTTTCCTCCTTCAAACAACACTGCAACAAACGCGTGACCTGAGGTGTCAATCATCCAGCCACAGTCATATTTTGTCTTGGCTGATGTTAACCGATAGAATGTCACTCCTCCACTATAGCGACTTCACTAAGGCCCATAATTTCCCTTCGGTGTCGACAACATTCCCGTCAGCCTCCATCCCACACCGACTTGGTGTGTAAATTCGGACTCCCGCCGGAGCTGTGACTGTCACCCGCTGCCCGTCCTGTGCCAGGCATTGATCGGCGTATATATCTTGTTCTCTGATTCCTGAAGCTTCATCAACAGATGTGACTGCACAATTGATTACCGGCGAGTCAATGACGGGACTCTCTTCGGAAACATTTTTATTTATGTACGTGTTTATGTGGATAGCTTAGAGGGCCATTAGCGGGATTACCTTTGAGACTTGGCAGAACAACAGATGTTCAAGGACGGCTCAATCAATTTGAGACTGCCGTTGCCGGAAACCAGTCAGCGAGGGTGGATGGAAGCGAGTGTTCTGATACGAACGCTGCAATTAGACGCAGAGCGATATTGACTTTAGCCTGCCGCAAAACATGTAAAGCCACTGAATGCCACAGAACTGTCACGCCATGTGCGTGGTTGTTGCCGCAATTCAAAATTGGTATCACAGGTGAACAGTTGAACAGCGTTGCAGATGTAACAGATGTAATTTTTTTTTTGTGTGTGTTGCTGCGAGTTAGAAGTTTGTAAGTGGTTTGTGATTGTTCAGTTCAGTTGCACGTGGTCACTCCGCTCAGTATACAGCTACTTTTAAATGACTGCCTCAGAACATTGAAATTAATAAAAAAAAAAAAAAAAAATCAACAATAGTACTCATGTCTGGTCATAAACTTTGAACCTCTTCAAAAAAATACAAATATAATAAGACGTTAGGAGAAAATAAGTCACATGTATCAGCCTTTGTTCATTAACCAGGTCAAAGTCATGATATTTTTTGAGAATAAAAGCTGTCACGTTGCAAAATAATGATTCGGGAAAACTGGTAACCACCCAAGACTTAAATTGTAAAATCTCATGGAAAAATGTTGGATTACAGAGATAAAAGTTGTTACTATATCAATAGTCTGAATATTCTTATTGTTTTATTTATTTATTTTTAGAATATTACTTTGGGAAAAAAAGCTGCACTGAATGGAATGACGTCATCATGGTCCAAGAAAAAAGTTAGAATGTAACAAGAATTACAATTAAAAACATTACAAGAAAATATATTAATATGCATTAAAGTCCTAATAACATGAAATTATAGAGTTGTTTCTCAATATATCTTTGACGATAATCATTTAAAACATGCAAAGATTGACAACTATATAATGCCGAATTGTAGAGATATTACCGTCTGATTGATTGTTTAGCGGTGTGTGGTCGCAGCATATACGCCGGACACGATAACAGCATTTGAGAGGGGAGATAACTTCATAATTTCAAGCCTCATTCTATGTATCTATCTGTACTTGCAAATTGGGCAGGTTAATAATGACTTTTCAACCAACAAGTAAAAGGGACCGTTGCAAATTTGTCTAAAATGGAATAAAAACATATGATGTTAAGTCATCCTATTATCAGGAAAAAAGGTGTTTGACAAAAAAGAGTTAAATCAGAATATTTGAAGAAAAGTGGTTATGTAGCAAAGTTAGGATCTCAGCTGTGTTGGCCGCAACAATAATGATTTTAAACAAAGTTAAACATATTTCATATTTCATCTACAGTTGTTGCCAATGGTGGAAAAATGCTAAAATTTGATTTATTCATTTTGATTGTGTTATGTAATATTTAAGACATCCTGTTGTGCCTGGCTTGACTGCCTTTTTAATATATTGTTCCAAATCTTTGGGGGCGACTAGATCACCTCAATAAATTAAATAGTTCATTTCCCCCATAGTTGCTCAAAGTATCAATAAAGCCCCAAAACCGACAGCACACAATGCAGTTACTATTTGCGTTTTAGCGTCTTGAAAATCATTATCAGCGTCAAACACAAGCACTATTTTAATATAGCTCGTGTAGTATGAACCATATTTAATAGCTTGTTAATTAAATCACTCCCATTCTGAGCAGAAAGGCCTCGGTTGTAAGTAAAAGATTATCAAGCAGCCGCAGCCTCGAGTAAAGACCAATTCCATTTATGCAGAGGAGCACATTTAATTACACCGGCGTCCCTATTAAATTCAAATGAATGTTTTGATATGGATATTTTTCATTATATAGTTAAATAATCTCAATTCAGCGTAAACTGAGAAAATCACGCTTTTTCAATTTTGTCAATGAAAAGTGTGGCACGCAATCTGCCAGTCAAGTTGGCGCTTTCTTATCGCCCGGCACTTATTAAAATTAAGTCACGACGCAAACTGGTATTTAAAAAGTTTAAGTGAAACAATTTGCATCGGGAGTGCACGGAAATGCTAATGCGTCCTCCTTCGCTAAGCCGCCAAATCGCTGTCATCCATTTTGGGGCTCTGATTGCTTTCCGCCCGGATGCCTTCATTTCATTATTGCCAAAATTACAAACATAAAGAATATCGCTGTAATATTCCCGCGTTTTGTCAACGCTCAATCAACCGTAATGTCCTAATTTTTTTCCAGCCGCCAAACTCATTTTATATTATCTTGCCGGGTGTCCCTGAAGGGATTTATTTCATTTATCGGGATTATTGAATTAAATTAAACGAGACACACTTAGCACAAGCAGAACAGTGGTACCTTATCCGCGGCGAGAGGCGAGGCCCGGCTCTTTACCGCTATTTAGGCAAGCACATTAGGCGGCCATGCCTTTTGTTGCCTAGCCACCATTGCTGAATAGTTCATTCATTTGGAAAACGGTAACATAAGTGCAAAGATGGACTCTTAGCGAAAGGATTCTGTTAATTAAGCAACTTTACAACCACGTGCTGTCACACGACCAATAGCATATTTTTTCATACAGGGGACAATTCAACTCATCGCATATATTTTATTTGAGCATTTAGCAGGAATTTAGCATTTTGAGCATAAAGTTCAAGTCAAATTTTTGGCTGCACCAAGAAATACAACAAAGAACCTCACTCAAGAGAATGACAATCGCAAATTTTAAACAGTTCAGAATTTACAATCCAGTTGAAACTGCCTGGCTTGCGGTAGTGCTCTTCTTTTCTTTAAACGGGTATGGCCTGACTGGATGAAGCTCTTCCCCTTACTTTAACATATTTACTTAGTGCTAAGATGCCACAAAGCAATTTTAGATTAGACAGGGCTTTGGCCTGAGTGCAAAAGAAGTATAAAAGTGAGTTCAGGGAAGATACGTTTGAGGAAAAAAAAAAACAACAACTAGGTGAATTAGCAAATTGTACTACTCCTTGTATTTCCCAGCAGTGTGGATGGCTTGTGGCACCACACTGCCTATCGCAGGTCAGTCTCGGTATTATGACAGACATCTGGATTGGGAGAGAAGATATCGTTATCTGTGTGCTGTGCTGCTCATTTTGATGTCCGCGCACACATTAAGAGCAGCGCGTGTGAAAGATCCACTATCCAAACCCAGAAACAAAGGGTTCGAAGCAACAACAAAATAACCACCTACTGTGATTTATTTTTCCAGCGCAAAGTGGTGTCATGGCACAAAAATTATCATTCAAGGACGACACAAAACTGCCAAACAAGAAACCAACATTAAGTGACAGAATTATTTTTACAGAAATATATATAATATTGAGCCAACTCAAATTATAGTCTAGGGCAGTATTATTAAGACTTGCCTACCAGCTAGTGGTGATTGGTGATATTACAACTTAAAACTACAGTCAACCCCTGCATTTTTAGAATTTAGCTCCTGCAGATTTGCATATCCAGGGATTTTTTCACATTTTGGATTTTCACTGTATTTGTAAGGATTTCCTCGCATCCCTGCCAAATGTGTTTTACATAGAAAAGGAATATTGAATGTTAGTGTTTTTTTAAGAATTATTTGGGTTTGTTAAATAAATAACAACCCCCCAAAAAACCCATACATCCATTTCCTATAAATCTGTCCAATTCTGCCTTCTCCTTTGTAAACCATGGGACATGCAACTCCTGCACCCAACAGCAGATGGCAGCCTGCTTCCACTGTTGAATCTGATGTTGTCCTTACAGAACTCACAATCCTGCTGCCAGTGCAATACATTCCCCTTACTATAACGCCTTTTCCTGTCTCCACACCGGGAGCGAACGTGGCCACCTCTCCTGCCAGGCACCATGACAACCGCAACCACCATGTGAGGTCTGCGGTGTCCGGACGCCCAGTCGAACTCAATGAACGACATACAACACAGAACACACCTGTGAGTTTCCTCTTCATCCTCCCCTCGCTGTGGCTGGCACAAATTAGCACACAATCTTGAGTGAGCGGCCGGATGCGGAAAAAGACAGAAATAACATCACACACGTGTCCCAGCTCATGTCATCAAGTTCAGGGCTTTGTTTGGAAACCGCCACGCGCTCACAAACATGTTTTATAACCAAGAAAAGAAAGGCAAAAAGATGTAATGGTTGCTCGCGTATTTTTATATATTTTTTTGTTTCCCACCATGACCTGGTATGGAAGGACACAAGGCCATCAGATTGGTTCTACTTTTCTGGGAAGTCTTTCCACAAGCTTTTTGGAGGGTGCCACGATTGTTGCACCTGTGAGAGGCTCACCGAAAATTTGTTAGATGCGTTTTTTTCGTCGCACAAAACTTACTTTACAAGAACAGAAAAAGGCAGAGCACAAACCGTTTCCTTAAAGCCAGAAGTATGCTAAAATAAAGCATTATAAATGAATTTCCAAATTTACTCTCATAGTAATCCACAATAGATTCCCTGTCGCAATTAATTTGCAGGAACAACAAAAAACAAAGGCTCTTTAAATAGTTGCATTAGCAAATGAACAAAATCTTTAAGTTTCAATTCATTCATTTTGACATACTTGCCCAAATAAAATGTGTTTCATGATATTGGTAAATTATCACAATATTCTGGCTGAATAATAAAGTTGGACAACCATGTTTGCATTTGTTAAAATAAATATTTTTGGATTTAAGAGATGTTTTGAGTGAAAATCTAAATATAATACTATTGAGATATAACCCAAAATAATAAAATATAGGCCTGACCTCCAATAAATGCTCAGTCCTCTCTGCAGTTGAATAAATACTTTGTCTCCACAACAACAGCTTTAAAGTCTGATTTGTTCATTTTGACCCATTTGTTAAAATTCATTTTATTCATGCAAGTAAATCGCAGTAAGCTGGTTCAATCATTATAATAATAATAATTTAATAATGAATTAATATTACATGCTTGGTACTCTGCATAAAAGCAAATAAATGACAACCCACAATTGTGGATTCACATTTTGATTGAACCATTTTGAGCCAATTGCATGGATACAATTTATTTACACTCGTAAATTATCACAGTACACTGGCACGCTCATTAAAATACAGTAATAGGAAATGCAATAAAGACATTAATTAGCAAATACTTGTTACACTCTGCAGTTGTGTAAAAGGGAGGACATTTAGCTTTAAATCTTCATTCATTTGATTCATATATATATACATATATATATATATATATAGATTTATATATATATATATATATATATACACATGTATACACACACACACACGTGTGGGGGTGTCCGTGTGGTGTGTGTTATTATGAAATTAAATAAATACCTTCAATTTTCGGGGAGGGGAAAAAATAAATGTTCCTGCCGTCATTAAAATTGATATAATAAATGAAAAAAACAAAATAAAAACTACAACAACAACAAAAAAACGGCATTTGAATACACTTGCATTAACAATATGAGCAGAGGTTCCCATGGCATCTGTGATACCTCAGTCACTGTCGTCATGCTCATGCGTGGCTGCCTGCTAAATAATGTGCGCTCATTTGATGGGGGTCATTGGATAGAGATTCCGACACTTGAATAATTAATAGAGACAATCTAAGGAGCCGGCTTCTGTTTCCCGCTTTTTGTGTTTGGGCAAGATTGCCTGGCAGCTGAGCTTTCAATGCCGACTTTATCGTCTAATTCATGCAGCATGCAACCTTCGTCCCAATAACGCTGTAGGTCGACGGGTATGATGAGGAGATTGTCCTGAGTGTGACCCACAAGATGAGGAGGAGATGGAAGAAAAAAATCCACATACACACACACAGCCACAGAATCTATTTCCATTTTGAAAGTAAAGCTAAAACAAAAGCCCATTACAGCGGCGGCTTTGTTTAGCTACATAATTGCTTTTCATTATTCAGAGCGCCATTGATACCCGCAGTGTTGCTTGAAAGAAGCTCAGTTGTTGCAGCGAGGCTGGAAATGAGATCTTTTATTGATACTGTCGTGTCTCAGATCTGATTCTTACAAATGCTGAGTGATAAAACTGCAGCCTGATTGTCTGTCTGTCCGTGTGAATACTAATGCCAGTCTTCGGGCTGCCGGTCGGGGGACACATGCTAGCCTAGAAATTTTGGAAGGCCGATTGCTGTTGATGGAATTCCCACTCAGGGCGCAACACTGGCTGCAAAAAAATCTGGGGCAGGCAGAATGCAAATCCAAACTCTCGCTTAGCTGCCACGGAAAGTCCCCAAGGCAAAACTCTTGTAGCGTTTTTAGTTGGATAAACATTCTGTGTATTGGAGAAAAAAAATGAGACTATTTAAAATCTCGATAATTTAGCACAATGGGATTGGGTTTTCCATCCATCCATTTTCTGCCAGTTTCCCAGTTGATCAAGGGTGTAACACACCCTGAAATGGTCGCTGGTCTTGCAGGGTGCAAATTGAGGCAGCCATTTAGACTTCAGGTCACCTAGCAGGAATAACCAACACAACTGCTCTGCCATCCTTCCAACTTTCAATTTTCAACTGCTTATTTTGTTGAGGGTCACGGGAGACATTGGACTCTATTACAGCAAATATTGGGCGAAAGACACTGTGGATTGAGCTCCAGTCAATTGCCTGGCCATTTACATCGACGTGCAAATCAGGGCTGGATTGGCCAACGAGGCTAGTGAGAAAATGCCCGGTGTGCCGGCCTCTTCAGGGGTTAATGCGGTAAAATGAATTAATTCTTACTAACTTTTTTACAATTAAATAATTAAAAAAAACATTTTTTTTTCATTTCTGTTTTTCCCGAAGAGCCTGGCTCAGAAATGAGAGGGAGCAGCCCATTAAGACATTTACGAAATTAAAAAAGTAAATTGATGCAAACAACATGATTGGCAAAGCTATATATGGCCGTCGGGAAAACTTCTTATGATAAAAAATTTAATTGATTCTTACAGTCAATGTTAATCATATTCATTGCCTTCACAAATTAACATGGCTCAGAAGTCATTGCTTATCATACAATCCACAGTCATGAAATAAAATTCATAAACAGCTCAACACATAATACAAGCAAGAACAAACCTCGAGTAAAAATCTGTGTTTAGAAGCGTGAAGAATGAAAATATTTTCATGACATAGTGCTTTTTAGATGTGATTTGAATCACCAATTTGAATATGCCAAATGCAACCGACAATCAATAGAAGTTAAGCAATGGCAAATAATTTTATTAAATTAAGACCTTTTTTACTTCCGACTTGATCCTGCTTGAATTAGGAATGAGAAACAATGTTTTCCATCCCTCCCTGCTGCAACACACCTGATTTAAATGATCAGGATCCTTATCTAGCTTCTGAAGACCTTGCTGATGATCATTTGAATCAGGCGTGGTGGAAAACAGGCAGGACACCGGCCGTCGAGGACCCCTGGTTTACCCCTGTTAAGAATCACGACACAATCAATGAGTGGGAATCAATTGAGCTGAGTACACTATCGCTGACCTGCTATTGCTGCTGTCATCTAGAAACCAGACACCCGTAGCCAGATTTATGTCAACGAGGCTTAGGCATATTATGTTGCCCCCCCTACTCGCCCACAAGCACCAAGTGTCCAATCCCTGTGTGGACATTCCTCAAATACTTCACAGCCAAATTCCACTCACGCCCGTCATCGCTTATTCACTGCCACATGTGTTTGAATCCTACCGAGTTCCGTCTTCTCTGCTTGTTTGGAGTTGACGGTTGAACGGCCGAGGCCCCTCGACATAATACCCCCAGCGTGGTTGTCAAGGCCCGTGTCCCTTCCTCACAGGCATGCGGGTGGGGGATAGGACGATAAGTCGCAGGCTGCACAGTAAAAAGGACAGTAAGAAATAGAGCTCTTTAAAAGAGCCGGCAAGACGGGAAGAATGACACTTAGCCCTTAATCATCTCTCTGTCTGCAGGGATCCCCTGTACTTTTGTGTCTATTGCAGATAATGGCCTTTCCTCACTTGACAGCGCGTCTTTGCCGGAGCCGGAGCACAGTGCAACCAATGCTTAAGTGTATCAGGGTGACAAAGCGATGCCAGATTCAGTGGTGTCGCAGCTCGTCATGTTGTGACACCGCTGACAGCTTGCGGTGTTAAGGACGGGGGCGGCTGTTGAATGGAGTTAGAATAGATGGTGCAGAAAAGACCCAACTTCCACAACAACACTTTCCCTAAGGATCGTGATCTGTAACACCAGCTGGAACCAGTGGAAGACTGAGAAGAGCAGCAGGAGGACTCTCGGAAGGGAAAGTCACAATGCTGCATGTGGTTGGAAAGGAGAAAAAAAACACAGGCAAACTGAACACAAATGACTGTTTTTTTTTATGTGATAGATGTGTTCTAGTGACTGCTCCCTTCACAAAAGGAAAAAATAACAGACAAGGGGAAAAGTCCAAACCAACTGCACTGATTGACTCCTTCCAATTCACCCTTCTCTGTCAGCTTGTCTTTTGTTCTTCTGTTCCCTGTTTGTCAAAAACAATTACGACAAATTGCATCATGACAAATGTTGGCCCAGTCATTGTGGGAAGTTTGTCATTGCTTGACCTTGTACTCAACTAATTCTGCGTGGACTTCTGAAGTCCTGGAATGTGACAATGACCACGCAACTGCAAAGTCGCAGCTGTGGTTTGACTGCAGCAGCTATTCACTTTAAATTGCGCTGCAAAAAGGTTCGGCAATCAGGTCAAAACTGAGGTCACAGATACACGCTAGGGACTCAAATTGGTTGACATGTTTGACATGGATAAGGTGTGTCAGAAAAGTTCCATGATGCAAAAGATACAGCATTGCTTCATCATCATCATCTGCTTAAAATGCTGAGCATCTGACAGTTCCTGTGCAAGAAGAATATTGCAATGCTGTGGCAACCTTCCGTACTCACTTGGTATGCCGTGCAAACTCCAATCTATAAAAAAATCCAGCTCAACAATTTTTTTTCTTTCAAATTGTCCCCCAGTGTAATGCCCAATCTTCCAAAATGCCCCTTTATGTTTTTTCCTCGGCTGATCTAATAATAATATGGTAATAACAGCCCGTGGTTTTATATCAGGCTGCTCTGTGTTGCTGCTGAACATTAAAGATGATTGTCTGCCTCATCTGCCGGCCATTAGCAGCCTGTGAACACTCATTTTCCAGGTCTGTGATCGCACCAAGCCGTGAGCACCTAATTCACTCAATGAAATGGGGCTCATGATTACTGAGGCAAAAGATATAATATGTCACAGAAAATTAGGTGCACTTTTTAATAAATTATCACCCGCATATGCTCGTGGTGGACAGAAGGAGTTTGAGTTGCTGTTTTTTTTTTTGTTTGCTGAGGAATTTTTGGTGAATGTATGCTGCTTTTGTAACAATATTGAAGTCCTTTGGTTCCAAATATTTCACCTCTACTTTGAATAATCAATAGTAATAGATTCCCAGAGTTCCTCGACCCTTCCTAGTGGCACATTGCGACTTGTCACACAAAACCAGCGTAAATAAAATATGACTTTGTACATTTTCGTTGGGTTTGCCGGAGTGTATTTTACTTTCACAGCAGCGGATTTTGCTCGTGATGGAGGGCGAGTCGCGCGTGGCGTCGGAAGGCCTCCATAAATCATTGCAAGCGCCGTACCTCAAAAATAGCACTTGCATGATAGATGCAAGTTTACTGGAAGCATTTTAACGCTGAACAATGAATCTGTGCATGTGTGTGTGACAAATCTGGAAGCATTTTCTGGTTAGCCGCAGAGCCCTCAGCGATTGGACAAGCGCCATTCCTGCTCCAAAAAGGCTTCGCACAAGGGCAAGGGCATCCGCAAGTCATCACACAATTTGTGCCGTGAGAATTTTTCACGGCACAGGTTTGTCCATGCTGTTAGTTTATATTCTGTGTGATTTATATCAGTTATTTGTCATCCTGGCGCATGGTTGTGAATAACGTTCTACTTATTTGGTGAGTTGGCGTTCAATTTTTTTTTTGCATGAGGTGCCATTATAATTGTTACTGTTGCACGTACGGAAGTGCATTTTAGCGCTATTGTTTAACCTACCAGAACAGTCCTTCAAAAGTCGTACTTGGGCTGCAGACCACATCTTGACCCAATTTAGTGTGCATTGAAGTTCGCCATGTTCGCACTGCACTAATTTTTTTAAAACCTATTTTTGTCAATTGCATAAAAAAATCACCTAGTTGCTGTTTTTGTTTGTTTGTTTTAAATTGCTTTGGCTCCATCTGGTGGCATGATGGTACTGAAGTAAATGATCAAAGTTATGTGGCTAAATATGATAAGATATAAGATATAAAGTCTGCATAGAAAGCTTTGATGACGGAATGAACTCCATTTGCTATTATTATAGTTACAGAGTTCATTTGAACATTCTTGAACGTCTGTTTGAAGCGGATGTGAGACAATTTTTTATATATTTTAATATGTTGTATTAAACAATTAAATATCCATGTCGCGATGAGCGTTTTCTCATCATCATTGATTTAGCATTACACTTTGAAAATCTGGGCCAGCGCAACAGTGAAGTCATGACAAAGGCGGATATGACATCATCAAGGTGGTTTCTCTTCGGATTCATTTAGTTTCTTCTTTAATTAAAGAATAAAAATGGAGCGACCGATACGTACCGAGAGCTTGTCATTGCCATCTTCAGAGTCTGAAGACAACCCCTTTGGACCAGTGTAACTATTGTAACTGTAACATTTTTTTCTGTGTTCCATACACTCTTAACATGCACGCACGTTAAATGAATATACATCATTTTCATCCCAAGAAAATGGAGTCCTCATGAAACCGGTTGTATAGAAAGAAAATAGACACGAGCAAGTGCTACTGTTTGTTGTTTGCTCCGAGCTCTGCGAAAGGCATGAGGGACTTCCAGAATTCTTCATATCGCCACATTTCTCCTTCTGTATTTCCTAAACCCACTCCAAACATCTCACACTCCCTCTCGCCATTCAAGATAAATATGAAGCCAAACGGAGAAATTCACGCTTGAAGCAAAGCGACTAATCTCCCTGCTGCCTGTTTCATTCCTCTGTGTTTAATTGATAGAAATTGCACGCATCAAAGAAAACGCACACTGAGATTTAATGGGCATAAAATGGACATTAGCATTTTAAAGAGGTGGATTAACACATTAATCCGGGCAATTTTCACCCAGCACTTCCAATGAGATCGTCGCAGCGCGAAGGCTCCTAATAGGGCTTAACTGGCTTCTTGCTTTAGTGCTGCTCACTGGGATAACACCAAACTTTTTAGTTTTTGGAGAGAGGGGAGGCGAGGGGGGGGGTACCAAACAGCTTAATTTGCGTGATGGCTTTCCTTCGCGAGACGTTCACATGACGTCTTACACAAGTTGCAGCACGTTTTCGCAGACTCTGAGGTTTTTAGATGGTGAAATTGCTCGTGCCTGAGAAGCCGAAATCAAAGGGGCGCATTGTTGGACGAACATCACGGAGTTGACTTTTCATCCACGCTGAACATATGTGGTTTTCCCAAAAAGAGGCTCCTTGGGTTACTGAGCGCAATCCCCGTACATACAGTGGAAGCGAGTACATGATGTTAAGGGTGGGGGGGCTGCACAATGCCTCGTGATCAAAGCACGTACAAGGCGCTCGCCATTTTGCCAGATGAAACTCATTTGGGATGATTTTTCGAAGGAGCTACAGATGCGCCGTGGTTGGAGGCTCCCATGACCGACCTCCAAGCGTCTTAGGCACATAGTTGGGCAACTACTATATATTACTAGTTAGTCATAATTTAGGCCTATATATTGTTGTCTCCACTTTGCAATACACGTTGTGTTTGACTTTCTTAACCAAAGCAACTGCAGCATTGACTCTGATGTCTTTGAGCCAAGGAAACTTGATTGATATAGCGCATTTTATACACAAGCGGCACGTGGACAACTAGTCAGCACGTCCGCCTCGCAGTGCAGAGGTGCAGGGTTTGAATTACGGCTACGGTCTTTGACAGAGGGGCCGGACCAGGAGCAGATGGATGGAGTGTTTTGGTAACCTCACCTCATCAGAGAAAAAATATCCATTTAATTTTAAATAACAATGAACAAAAGCATTACAGCAAAATATCTGTCTTTGACACACCACAGTATTTAGAAAATAAAACATTCAAATTTATTCATTTAATTATTTTCAAGTTCGGCGGGCCAGATTAAAACATTTAACGGGCCACATGTGGCCCCCAGGCCGTAGTTTGCCCACGCCTGAACTAAATTGTCCCTAGGCGTGATTGTGAGTGCGTAAGGTTCTCCGTCTTTGTGTGTCCTGCCATTGGCTGACAACCAATCCAGGGTGTACCCCGCCTACTGCCTGAAGACAGCTGGGATAGGCTCCAGCACGCCCGCGACCCCGAGGAGAAGTGGCTCAGATAATGGATGGATGGATTTCATACACAAGACAACTCAATGTGCTTCACACAACCAAAAGCACGTCCAAAAGCATTAACGAACAGAAAAACAGAACATTTAAGCACATTTGCGACCATGATATTGAAGTACATTTGAAAGCACAGGAGAGAAATAATTTTTTTTTTCAATCTGTGCGGTCCGCCGCGGCCCAGTCCAAAGCGGCTCGCGAACTGGTACCGGGTTGGGGACCGCTCCAGTAGGTTACTTAGGTGGATGCAGCAGAGCACACCAGGTTCTTGCAATGTCAAACTTGATGGCTTCCCTTTGGAACTGAGTCAGGATGACAAACCCCCAAATGACAATGCCCCGCGTGTATTTATCCACACACGCTGACACAAACGCTTGTTTAGACGACGCAACATCCCTCCACCCACCCACCTTACACTTTCATTTCAGCATCCCTGTACGCCGGCTCCTCCCTTTTTGTTCACCGCAGTTTATGCACACACACGACGTGTAAGCCGCCGCTGTAGAGAGTGTAATGTAGGTCATCAAACGGAGTCGGCTAGGGAAAGGGGCTGCTGTTTTGCGAGCCTCCAGAGTATGACAATGATGCAAAGGGAGACAATACGAGAAAAACAACAGCGGGGGGAAAACGCAGTGGAACAAACAAAAGCGTCTTCGACAAACCGTTAAAACGTGGCGTGCGACTGTTTTTGGGGTGTTGATGGCGGCGCAAAAAGGCACCGCATTCCCTCCCTCCCTCTTTTCCAACCTCTCTTGTGAATAGTTGATGCCACATACCTGCCTGTACTTCCTTTGCCATTATCACCCCTACACGACATTGCACTCAAGACAATGTTGGAATTTTTGATAACAAGGATTGAGAAACGTGAAACACTGTTTTGAATTAATCAACAACACGAGCCGGTGCTTTTAGAGCGCAATCCGGCCCCTTTCTCTCCGCGCCACTCGGCCTAATATTAGTATTATTACTTTTTCATCCTACCGTTGTTGTCTGGTAGATATCCGAGAAAGCTCTCTCCTCCTTGGTTGGGAATTGGAGACGAGTGTTTCTCTGAACGTGCTCTGGCAGCTTGCTGTGATTTTGAGTATGCCGGTCGAATCGAGCAACACAAATGACATGTGAAAAGATGAGATGACGATAAAGTTAGAAAGTGTGATTTATATTTCAGCCCCGCCACCCAAGCTCTTAGCCAGCTTTGTTGAAAGCCTCCATGCAGAGGTGTTGTTCTATAAAAGGCCTTGTCCACACGCCGGCATAAATCTGGAGCATCTCAGATACGTGTTTTTGTTTTTGAATACAGCTTGACAGCAAGAGTCAAAATTTGGTCAAGTTTTATAGGAAAGAACAGGTCCTTGCACCATATGGCGCACATGTCAGTTTGCAAATATAATAAATTCCTGCTAATCATTGGAGGTGGCGCTCAAAGCTTGCCACACAAAGCTAATGCAGGTGTATTTGGCACCCACTCCAAAGAGATGGCACAAAATGGAGGCAAAAGATTTATATTTTATTAGACCAGGCTTATTGCCGGATTAAATGAAGCACTCTGCGTATGCACAAATCTGTGTCTTATAGTGAGCAGTTTATTGTCAAGAGAACAGTTAAACACACTCACACTCTTTCAGGAACTGCTGTTGACCCCAGCTCATGCCCTGATATTCACGCAGTCTATATACTGGATGCTCACCAAGTGTATATCTAATATTACCCATTATTTTTATTTTCACACATTTTATGTTTGCGGTTGTTTGGGTTTTTAAATATGTTTAGAAAGTGTTCAATAAAAGTCTGTTCGAGTGTGTTTAAATGTCTTCAAAGCGTGACAGAGGAGTTGAAAGAAAAGTGTTATACAGTCTCTGTTTCCGCATGGATTTTGTTCTTTTAGCTGGTCTAAACTCGGGACAGGAAGGCCGCAGATGTGATTCAGATGTGCGAACGACTCGGTCACCGTGTCTGTCGTCATAATGTATATGAAAAATATGCTGCTTGGGCTAAGTGGGCGATGCTTTATCCTCAGTGCTGAGACCTGTCTGTTGTTAGGAATCATAATGAGGGGTTTCCTTTTTTTTTCATTTAAAGAAAAAAAATCACAAGCATGTGAACAGGACGGGATTTGATTTGAACCGCCAGCTCTGTTCAATGTGTGTATGTGTGCGTATGGAATAGATCCATCCCTTCCTGATGTGGCTCCCAGCAGTCGACAGCCCTGCCAGCCGTTGTCATTTTCTGGCAGCCAGATTACTACTGGGGCTGGCATTTTCCACAGTTGTCAAGTAAGGATTTAATGGCCAATTATCCTCAGATAAATATATTTCTGCTGAGAAGAGGGAGACTCGGGGAGGAGGGGCGCGGCAGCGACGGTCGCTTCTAATTGTGGGGAGCACACGCCTCCATTGAGTGGACCACCTCCTGTATCCACATGCTGGCACTTCATCATCACCTAAGATGTCAGATGGACCCTTAAAAAAATAATTCCAGGGAACTGCAAAATGTTATGTTACAGCAAAAAGTACATGCACTCATTAAACAGGGTGGTGCCGTCCTCAAAAGGAGGACGTAAAGCTACTGGTCATGGCAAAATTGCGATGGTGAGCAATCAGTACAAATATGAACAGTAAATATAATGCGCCTTCATTAATTCAAGCAAATCCCTTATTAGATGCTATATTTGCTATTTTTTTTCTTGCGACACGGATATTTTATTGTTTAATCCAACATAATAAAAAGTGTAAAATTTGTGACTCATATACATTAACACAAAACAACATAAATACACAATAAAGAATACTCTGGAGACTCTGCACAAATATGCCACCAAATATACAATACAGCTTTATTTATATAATAAGACTTTAGAAATTCAAGAAGCTCCCGGGCACCCTCAAGTACTTTTACATTATTTTGATTTTATTACACAGTAGTTACTTTGTTATTACACTCCTGGGACACTTAAGAATGTTTACATTTGACAAAGCGTTGTTGTTGATGATGATAGTGTGAACCTGGTAGGATTTGACTCAAATCACAATATATTTGAAAATATACTTTAAAACATTATTACTTTGTTTAATATACACATATGAATCCCTGCAGGAAATTCTATTTCAGTTATTACTATGATTACAAAATTAAATAAACGGCTTGAGCTGAATCAAAAATTCTGCTTTAAAAAGACATTCCTGGACCTATACTTATATAGTTAATACTTAAGTCATCTTTTTTTGTTGTTTTGTTACTGTTAATAGATACAGTGGCAATTTTGTTTGAAATATTTATATTTAGAGACTTTTCTGTGCAGTATTGTTTCTCAATCGGCGCCAGTGTTTTGCCAAGGCTTAACGGTATGTCACATAAACTAACTGAGCAGCAACAATATGTACTCTCCGGTTGTAAGGCGAGGCATTACCAACATACAAGAGAGTATACGGCTGTGTCAACGTGAATCGCCGCGAACCCGGGCTGAGGGGCCCCTCGCCGACGTCACCTTAGGTTAATGACAGTCACAGTCTCTATCAGCGTGCCGGTGGAGAGGATTTAATGCCTCCCCTTTAGCACCAGGAAGTGCTGATAATGATGCCGGGTGGCACGGAGCGTGTCCCGCCTGACATCGGCAATGATTTGAAAACTCCGGCAACAGGGAGAAAGTTGACACATTTTCTCGGCGAGGCATACACACACACACACCTACACGCAGACCTACACCCACACCCACACACACAAAGTTATTGTACGCAAATGACAGTTTCTGGAACGTCGTGTCAGAATGTCATTGCTTAGAATGGCAGAGATTTACAAACCCAACTCCAATGAAGTTGTGTAAAATGTAAAAAAAAAACAGAAGCCTATCCCTATGTCATCAGGCAGTAGGCGAGGGACACCCTGAACTGGTTGCCAGCCAATTGCAGGGCACACAGAGACGAACAACCATCCGCACTCACACTTATACGTAGGGGCAATTTAGAGTGACCAATCGTACCTGCCATGCATGTTTTTGGAATGTGGGAGGTAACCGAAGTACCCAGAGAAAACCCCGCAGGCACAGGGGGAATATGCAAACTCCAAACATGAAAACCAGACCTGTGATCAAACCCTGCACTTCTGAACTGTGAGGCCATCGTGCTAACCAGTCGTACACCGCGCAGCCCCTTGAATGTAATAATCGTAAATTTTCATTAGTAGATGCACGGCCAGACTTTGCATACAGCGGTGGTTGTCTAAAAGTGCTTTATAAATACAAACTTACCTCTCAATACTATCTTCCCCCCATATCTACTTCATATCCACTGCTAGACAAATGTTGACCCAATAATTTTACAAAACACTTCCTGTATATACACCCAGCAGGTTTGCTGCAACTATTTACCAATGCAGTTAGATGATTTGCACACACGTGTCATGAGTTGTTTTGACACCACTCGAGTTTTGTGTCTGCTTTATTTAAAGTGATCCCCAACATCGGTCACAATCCCAACTTTGTCCTTCATATTCCCCCCAGCCCTCGTCGCTCCACTCGTTCTATTCACCTTCTCATCAGTGCCACCCTAATGATGGGTGTGATTATGCATTCGGACGGGGTCCGTGAACGGCGGCGTTGACACGGTGTTGACAGGCTGGTGCGGTGGCGTCTCAGGTGGGCCGCCGCGGCGTTTCGTGCAGGCTTCATTTAGATTCGATTACAGTGATGTAGGCCTTATGGATGTCACTTCCCTTCCGCGTCACAATTTAGAGGGGGAGCCCGTGTGCAATAATTGTGCTACCTGGGCGCCGCAGCCCTGATGGCATATCAAGCGGCGGGGCTTTTGGCGGCATGTCATGGCTGCTCATTTATTTGCTTGCACTTGTCAGTGCAGGGAGAAAAAAGAAAAAAAAAACACTCTAAGAATAAGTTAGCAGAACACTTATTAGACCATCACCCAGTGCAAGGTTGAATGAACAGCACTGCAAACCAAAACACGGCAATAGTTGGTACAGTAACTCCTCCCTCATTTGCATTTTGCTCTTGTTGAATTCACTTCTTCATGTTTTCATCCAAGCCTTTCGTATTAGCTGAAAAACAAATGTATCTGTGTTTGTTTTTTTCTTCCACTTTCCGAATCTGAATTTTATTTAATTCATTTTGTGACCACACTTGGAACTCAAAGCAAGTGTATCTCAAATCAACATTTCCCAATGTAATGGATAGAAATAACATTAATCCGGTCAAGCCTCCCCAAAAACACAAACACAATTTGGTCAAAGATAAATAGCACGCTATAGTATTGTACTGTACAAAAACCTACAATGAGAACTCAATTAGAAGATGTAAAGAAAAGTTTTTGTATTGCAGGAGCATCCTAATGGTGTGTGCGCCTTGTCCAACATATATACAGTGGCACATAATGTGCATATAGACAGTAGAATACTTCAAATGTATCAGGTCACAAATCCATGCTTTTTTTTTTTTTTTGTGATTCTTAAAAAGTTAGGATGAATGTGAGCTCAAGAACGCACATTTTGTCAATCATCTCGATTGACCAATACGTAGCCAGTGTCAGCTGGACGAGGGATTTTACTAAACATACTGCCACGCTTTTGGTGTTCACGGATTCATTGAGGTAATTTCCCGTTCGCCAACGATTTAGTGAGTGAACGTGCTGTACTGCCATTTTACATAGCATTAAATATCATGTTGGATTGAAAGTATAGCCCCCGCCCCACACACACACAACCTCTAGGCACTGAATTTCTATAGAATGATATAATAGTCATTTTTGTGAATTCGTGTGAATACAGTGGGATGATTTCCGATTTTTTTTATTTTATTTTTTTTACCTCAAAATGTTCCCGCTATTCAGTAGAAATTACGGTTCTTCAATACCTTCGACCACTGCATATGAGTGGCCATGCATTTGATCATGCAGTTGTACCTCATGTTGTGAGTGCACGTTTATCGTGTACATGGCATGTAAGCACACGGTCTCCAGTGAGCGCACTTCCAAACGACGCTTGTCATGTGACACTCATTCCCGCAGCTAAACAACATCTATGGGGAGCAGCGGAGAGATCACAGCCTGTTCTCTCGTCAACACGGCGAACGCTCGTCTTCCGCAGCTGCAAAGCCTACTGGGTATTGCATATTGCAAATAGCCTCAAGCGGTGCACTTATGTGCGGATGGATGCGGAAAGAATTGTGCTCATTTCTACTTTTGTGTTTGTGTATGTGTCAGTGCGTGTGTGCGTTATGTGTGTGTGCACGTGTTCTTGCGATGGTGGTCCACATGTGAGCGCCACATTGCATCGATGGCGGCCTTGGCGATTAGTGTGCAGGCACGGTGGCCTGAAGATGGCTGTTTTTAATCATGTCACTCCCACTGATGTCACAGTAGCTTGACGGGGTGAGTCAGCGAGGTCAGTGCCAAACAAACACATCAGACAGGTGTGTGAGGCAGTTAGAGCTCACGGACTTATATATAATGGATTAACAATTGGCCTCTCGCGGCCGATGCCGGAGGGCCGCCATCTTTCGTTGCCACCGTTACTAACAACTTTGGTTATATATTTATTTATTTATTTTGAAAACACAGTGATCAGTGTGTGTATTATTATTTCTATATGGAGTAATAAGACCGCTCAAAGAACTAATTTTACTGTTTGTCGTTATCCATTTGAATACATTTTCTCAGTATCGTGAATCACGTATCAATGGGCTTTGCTTTACATGCATGCACGAGCTAGCATGCGCAAGCTAGCATGCAGCATGCGTCTCATAGTGCGGCTCGCCCAGTGTACGTGTTAAATACAGAAATAGCATCCAAAACTGACAGTGCACCTTTAGATACGGTGCGTCTTTTCATTGTTGATGGTTCTGACAACATGATGCAGGCAAATCTTTGACTAGCACTGGGAGATGTACCTTAAAAGAGCAAATTTATAATGGCATTCTTACTGATTAAATGTGCATTTAGTGCTTTTGGCAGACTCAAGGGTACAACTGTGCACCATTGTGGCATTTTCACCATAGAGAGAAAATAACGTGAAAACACCGTGAAGAAATAAAGTTAGCGAGTAGTAACACAAGATTAGTGACTTCATTTCTCGCATCTGTTAGTAAGCTGCGTTGTTAGTCCATCTTATATAAATCCGTGCTAGAGGCTAGCAAGCTAAATTAACAAAGCTAGTGACATGCTCCTTATTACAATATTTATGTGGTTTGGTCATCTAATAGTAAATACAGGAACAGTGTTCCTTAACATTGCTGTCCACGGTCTTGATCATAATTTATTTTAGAAAATCTACAGACCATATTTTTCTGACTATAAGGCGCACTTAAAATCCGGTAACCTGTTTGTTGAGACTCCGCCTTATAATCTGGCGTGCTTTATAGTCTGAAAAATACAGTACATTGTACATAACCTAACAACCAACCTACCAAACAATTGTCACTATCTTTAATCAACCGGTGGCCTTAACATTGTCTACAGTGTGAATAATCAGATGGTATAGTGGCAATTTGTGTTAATTATGTTTTCTTATCTTATCTGCAGACACCTTTACACCAGGGTCTCCAAACCCAAAACCCGGACCTCGACGGCCACTGCAATGGCAGACCTTCACCAAGGCGAAACTATCTGCAAAATGTGGGTCTGACTCCATATTGGCACCCTTCAGTCATGAATCTGATGGTGATGCATATTTTGAAGCTTTTTTTTTTACTTTTTAACTGGAACTGCATTTGCTGGATCTGTTGAGCCACTGCCCCTCTTGGTCCCAATTCTATTGAGCTGTAACGTTTAGTGTACTCTATACCAAGTGAAGGCCTCAAGCTTCAGCCTCAACCACATGCTTCCGCTTCGTCTTTGTCTTTTCTCCTCGTGTGCCTGGATCGCAGCCCAATTGGCAAAGTGTCGCATGAACAAAGGCGACATTGGCGCACCCAAGTTGACTTTTTAGTTCGGAGCCGCTACGGAAAACAGGATAAGAGACACGTCGCTGTTTCACTAAAACTGCTGACACCTCATTCCCGTTTCTGTAGCTGCCTTTTGTCATTTCATGTTTTACCTCTCATCTTTTATCGCCACGTTTTATCTCTTTGTCTGCACCCTTGTGTTTATCCCCAAATCCACTTCCTGCACGGCAACAGCAACTGTTATTCCGACTGGCTGGAGGTGATGTGATTGCCGCTATCGCTATTCTTTTCTTCCTGAAATGTAAATCTCATGTTTTAAAGATTCCTTTAATGGGAATCAAAGTCTAAATATTTCAATGGCGCTGGTTTATTATTCAGGAGACTTGCAGGCGTTTGCAGACTGTGAGGGAGATCCACGTGGCTGGCGTCTTAGCGGTTGCAGGTACACGGCTTCAGCCGGCAATATTACAAGGATTAGCATGGCGTATGAAATATTTAGTGGATTTCTTCTTCCCGCCCTCTAAAACCCAATAAATCAAATGACTGCCAAATGTCATTACGATGATGGTCTTTGACTGCTCGGGAGAGAGTGAGAGACCCCTTTTCATATTCAAATTTGGGGCCGGAATAAAATGAAAGCGCGAGAAGAGGTTCCATCCTTGATGTCGAGGCGGTATTTGGGGGTCTCCAGTTCGTGCCAAGAGGAAAGGTCTGTTCATTTTGGACTAGCCAAAGACTTTTTTCCCCAACTTTCGGGTAAGGACGACCAGCTGTCACCAACTGTCACTGCCATTGTCCCAGCTGAACAGATGACAGACACGGATGACCACCTCCCCCACGTAAAGAAGCCCCTCCCCTTGTTTGTGTTTTGACTCATTCATATGGAAATACAGAGACACCGCTAATTTGCAACAAATCAACAGTGACCCACACTGCAGATGAATTTGGGCTATGTTGGTCTTTTGTTTAAAGCCTCTTTCATTACCAATGTGGGTTAAGGTAGTAAATATACAATTTGTAGTCAATGTGACAAAAAGACATCAATTATGAAAGTAAGGTGATTTTTTTTTTGGGGGGGGGGGGGATGCTGTCCCTGGTGTTCTCATAGAAACACAAGGCAATATTTGTTATAAGATGCATGTAAATTTGGACTGATCGCTGGTATATGCGTTATGATTATCAATTAAGTTATCAGGAGGGATCGTGGGCGACAGGTTAGCACACTGGCCTCACAGTGAAGACGTCGTGGGTTCGATTCTGGCTCCGGCATTCGTGTGTGGAGTATGCATGTTCTCCCCATGCCTGCGTGGGTTTTCTCCGGGTGCTCCGATTTCCTCCCACATTCCAAAAACATGCATGGTAGGTTGATTGGACACTCTAAATTGCCCCTAGGTGTGAGTGTGAGCACGGATGGTTGTTCGTCTTTGTGTGCCCTGCGATTGGCTGGCAACCAGTTCAGGGTGTCCCCCGCCGACTGCCTGAAAACAACTGAGGTCTGCTCCGACCCTTGTGAGGGGAAGCGGAACAGATGGATGGATGAAGTAATCGCTATGTGCTTGATGTGCTCGTGTTGGTTATCTCGAGTCCTGTGTTGAATCACATTTCAAAAATCCGTTATCGGTATGTGTGTACTCTACTTAAAAGAAATCAGCCAGACGCGTCAAAGATGAATTGCAGCTGTCCTGTCCTGATTCAAAGAAAAACACAGTTGACAAAGCTAATATCCATTATACATCAAATTGATCACTTTGAATAAGTCATAGGTGTGAAATATTCATGCCAAGCTGTCCAAACTTTTTCCTCCTTCCGCTCTCCAACATTGACTTGACTTTCTTCTCCATTAATTATCATGCCCAGGAGGTTTTTTTTTTCTTTTGCAGCCATCAGGCTGAATCTTCTTGACAAGGCGGCATGGCCCAATTACACCACAGCTCTGCCAGACTTTGATGTGGCGGAAAAGCTGGGAGATAGGGGGCAAATTGCGCCCGCCATATTATGGTAATGATCTGACGGAATCCCGCCGCTAAACTTTCCTTGTCGCTTGTTTAAAGGAGATGCTAGCGCTAATTACAGAGGTGCGCCGAGGTGGGACCGGGAGGGGGCGAGGAGGGCGACGCCCGAGGGCCCCGCGCGGCGGGCCGACACCCGCCCGCTAAAAGTGCAGCTCATAAATGTTGTAAATGAAAACGAGACAAAGTGGACTTATTCCCGTTTAATTATACATCCAAGAAGGGTGAACAGGTCAGGGGGTCCCGCTGTTAATGAACACATCTGAGGAGCCGGAGCAGGTTGGGGAAGGCGACCGGCGTCTTATGAAGGTGGCGTTACAAGGAACGTGCGATAATATCAGCCTGTAATTAACTTGTCACTTCAATTACAGACCCTCTGATTGGAATTGTCTTGGGTTATGACGCCAACCAGCCCCCTTCTTTCCCTCCGCCGTCTGTTTGCTTAATTAGTCTGACGAGTAGCCGCCACGCCCGCGGCCACGGAGTTTATTGTTGCGAGTGATTGACTAGCATGAAGCGGCGACGTGATCAAAAAAAAAAAGAGCGTGACTGATTGACTGTCAGCTGTTGAGAAAAACAACCCAAAAGCTACAAGGACGCAAATGGGTTGTTTTCTTTTCTTGTATTCAAATATGAATACAAGAGGAAAATGTATTTAAGTTCCTTCCAATGTTTTTTTTTGTTGTTTTTTTTGTATGATGCCGAGCAAGTACACGATGTTCCTAATGAAACTCAGTTCAGCGCGCATCAAAGTACAAGTGTTCTCTGTTCACACTTAAGAGTTCTGTTCCTATTGTGGTCGTGTAACCTAAATGTCTATACAGGAGGTCCTCAGGATACAACGTATTCGACCTGTGACATTTCGTCCGACATTTTAGGTTCAAACTTCAGGAAAATGTGACCAAGATTATTGATTATTGGCTGCTGCTTGATGATATCGCTTCTGTGCGACAAACATGAAGAGCACGACAACTACCAGATGACTGTTCGACCATCTCCTCTTCCGGAAAACGGCCGTGCCGTTACTATCAATAGAAATGCTTTTAAAAACAATCCCAAGGACTTGTGGATTACATTAATTGCCAAAGACGAAAACAATTCTAGTTAGTTTTAGTTAGTTTTGTAAATGTAAAATGGAGTTTCTGCTAGTTTACATTTTTCTAAATCCGTTTCGTTTTTATTTAATTTCGTTGGGGGTGGAAGATGCTTTAAATTTTATTTAATTTCCTAAAATGACCTTGATGGGTACATGATTCCTCGACTATAGCGTACAAGAGGGTTCATCGAAATGAAATCACTCTTAAGATAATTCATATAAATGTTATTGTGTTTATGCGAGCCGGTGGTAAGATAAAAGCGAATATAAATATCCCAGAGACAAATTGCAGTCACGGAGATTGCTTGTAAGAACAGGCTCGTCTTTGATAGCGCCTCGTCTATTCATAAGGAAAACTTTGTCTGCATCAATAGGCATAAGAAAGCAAACATAATTATCTGTTTGCATTACGCTCAGAAGCAGATCAAAGATCCTCATCAGGCCTCAGATAGCGTTTTAAACTTTTTAAATGCACGTGGAGCTCTATAAATATACATTAAAGGCGAGAGAGAGCGGTTTGTCCTCGGCGTTACCTCGCGAGGACATCTCCTGGGAACACTGGGGGCCTCTTTTTTGTAAAGCATCAACGCTTACACTGGCGTCCCGTGTTCTATCAGAGCGCTCGCCATACTCTTGTCTTTGAAATGGCAGCTTGCGAAGGACTTCTGAAGGCACGTCGAACATTTTTGACACAGGTAGAATCAACGCTGGGCCACAGCGGATTTGTGTCTAAGATTTTTTTTTTCCTTGGAGGAAACTTTTAGAACTAATAGAATGGTTTCATGTGCAAAGCAAAGCGACATAATTCATCTCAACATACTGAGCTTCGTGTCATGTTGATGGTATTAATTATATCTCGTAAATATCACTTTTTCCCCTTCACCGATGTCATGTTTTCTTCTGTTTGACTATAAATGCAAACAGGGGAACACGATCACAGCTTTTCTCGTTTGGTTTAGCCTTTTAGTGGTTTCCATGCATATGTGTGTATTTATGATGTAGCGTGAGGTACTAACAATGAATTTGTCAACAACCAATGAAGTCAGTCACCCTTTGGCTCACTTTGCAAGGCTCTAATTCTTAATGGGTTGGTTAATTTTGTTCTGGAAGACAAATCTAACAACAACTGGAAAATGTTGTGAGGCGGTTCACATTTTGAAAAAGAAGATGTTGACATTCGTGATTTAACAGTTTTACAAACTCGGGGTCGGGAACCTGAACGGGTCCCAGGCCAAGGAAAATGTTGTAAGCCATGTAATTGATCCTCAAAGTTGGCGCACAATTTCTTGGAAAATTTTGTCATGTACATTTCAGCATTGGCATCATGTAATAATATATTTTACCGAATTTGGGTTCAAGGGAGGGACCAAAATGTCAAGATTAAGTCTCGAAACATTTGGAAACTCTTTACTATAATAGTTGTCATGGCAACAAAATTCATACGCAATTTTGGCCCTTCAGGCTGGGTGAGCAATGTCTCATCTTGTCAACTACACACAGTACTTGCGCCATTAGACTTGTATTTAGCAAACTTCAATACAGCTAGCTTGCCACTTTGTAGTGTAATGTTTGGTATGTAAGCCAAAACATCCCTATTTTAGGACTCTGCCGCTACATTGCAGACTAGTTTGACGGGTATAAAAAGAATCGAAAGTCACGTACGCTAATCTCTGTTCAAGGCATAACAAATGCTATGCTAACTGTGGATTGTTATAATTAAACTTCGGCATGATGGCCATGCGCTGAAATAATTAGCAGCACTCCAATAACCATTTAAAGGATCAGACTGGTCCACAAATCCCAACGCAAACAGTGGCTTTGTTTTCCACCGTCAGACTCAAGGCACTGCAAAGGCTCAACGATTTAAAAAGGGGGGAAAAAAGACAGAGCGGTTACACCCTTGTATAGAAACATAGCGTTTTCTGTGAGCGCCTGCCACGGGACTATGTCATCCACTTGAGGTTATGCTATCCTGGTCACTGAACACGTCTTGGCTACGAAGGCCCAGGGGTGGCGGTGGTGGCGGCTGCGGTTGCGCAGAGTCGTGATGAGGGTTCCTTGCATGCATGTGTCACTTTGCGGCCCAGGAAGCCTTGTGGGGCCTCGTTGTGCCTTACATTGTCATTACTGGACAACGTACAATCGCTGCGGTGTGCACAGAGCAAAACAAACCGAAAACGTTTGCTTTTTTTCCCCCCGTCTCACTTCGGGATGGCAGTGTGAGTGTGCATATATCTATTTGGAGCAAAGTGACTTGTCAATCAAATCAGGCAGATGGCGTGGAATAAACAAAGTAAATTATGCCCAAATTGATTTATTCCCTGGCCAAATTTTGAGCTGAAATGTTTTGAAGTTATTGAAAGGGGTTCTTTTATTTGGTAATGAGAAAATTGCATGCAAATGTGTTTTTATAATTTTTAAAAAGTACTAAAATGTGATAGGCCAAGCTTTATTGTTTAACCAGGCAACAAGTATTAATTATTCCTAAATGACACGGCTCAAATTGTTAAGAAAATAAATAAAAAAATTCTCTAGTATATTCAAAGTGAAGTAAATCGATCCGGTATTCCATATTCAAAGCCCAGGTCACGATAACTAAACCGTGAGTGATCCATAACCACATCAAATACAACATGAGTCATCCCAATTGATGAACTATCGACTCAAGGTTGGGTTTGGTTAGGCCTTCGCTATATAGATACACACAACCAAATGGAAAACTTCAGGTAAAACGACGTTGCAGTCTATAAGGAAAAATGCCAAACCACGCATATTTAAGCAGCTCACAAAAAGTGCATCAAGCAATAACTAAGAACTCATTTGGAATAGACGTGTTTTTTAAACAAATACTGAAAGGGCCTGTGAAATCGCCTCACCTGCTGTGTCCTGCCCATGAGGAAGCTAATCCGCTGGAAGATGGCAGAAGAGACGCCGAAATGAAGGAATTGCACTTGCGGTTACTTGTTTATTTCCCTTATTATTCATACTGTGTATATTCTGTTATTAGTTGCAGTGTACTCTATTTTAGTTCAGAGAAACTCTCCCTGGCCTCTGTGGTTGCATATCAGCTCCACCACAGTATCAACCATGACAACAACAGGAAGGAATGCGCACTTCATGAATAAGGTGGCATGCAAAGCCGTTATATTTTTCATGAGAAGGCCCCATTCAAGTGAAGCGTGCTATCAAGCTCCTCGCCGGCGGCCGGACAGCGAGCGTGGCCGCCATCCAGCAGCTTTCGCCTTTGATCGTTATTGTAATAACCAAGCCGAGCTTCTCCCGCTGTTCTTTTTCCCCATTTTTGCAACTTGTTTGCACACTCCAAACATGCCTCCCTCTCTCTGTGCCTCTGTCAATCTGGTTAATTTGCACCGACAGCCTGCTTTGGCCCGGCAACACGCACAACATGAAGCTTTGGAAAACACGAGCAGTGTTCAAGGGAACAAGGTTAAAAGGCAAAATTAGTCAACCAAGGAACTTTTCTTCTAGTATTGACTTTTTCCTCTACACTCTGAATAGAGGTTCAACTAGCGTCTCTTGGTACCCACAGTATCTAGCAATCACCTCGCTAGCCTAATCTACCAAAGCCAACTAGTTAGCTAACTTGTAGTTTTAGTCATCTGGTAATGCAATATCCTAAGTTTAAAGACAGTTTTTTATATAGCATAAAGCCAACCAGTTAACTAACTTGTACTTTTAGTCATCTCGTAATGCAAAACCTCGTAAGACAGTTTTATCTTTAATAGCATAGCCAACAAGTTAGCTAACTCGTACTTTTAGTCATATGGTAATGCAATACCTTGTCAGACCTTTTTATAGCATACCCAACAAGTTAGCTCACAGCTAAGTTGTATTTTTAGTGATCTGCTAATGCAATACCTTTTAAGAGTTTAATTTTTTTTTTATCTATATAGCATAGCCAACAAGTTAGCTAAACGCAACTAGTTACCTAACTTGCATTTTTAGTCATTTGGTAATGCAATACCATGTAAGAAAACGATTTTTTTAATACATATATAGCTATCTACAGTATCTCAGTGTCTCACTATCTAGCTTTCCATCAAGTATCATGTTTATTCATCCGTTCATTCCTCAGATAGCTAGCTCACAATCTTGGGTCACTTGTTAGCTGCCATGGGCTAACTACGACTACTTGTCCTCTTCTGGCAACCTGCATCATATAGGTCCTGCATAGCTATTATCCATCTCTCCATCTACTGAGCCACCTCTTCTCTACATTAGCTCTCTACCTTCCTACCTACATACGCCTGTGAGTATTCTCATTTATCCAATGCATTTCATTCTCATGGCATTGACTCGATAACTGGATTGTTTTGGTTGTCTTAGAATACGTTCCTCACTCACCCCAACAGACTTTCGTTCATAACTTTCTGGATACCTACCTACTAAGACTCTGGCTAGCTGCTGACCAACCAACCCTTTCTACATTAAGTATCTAACTCAGGGTGGGCAAACTTTTTGATGGGCTGGCCACAATGGGTTCTAAAATTTGACAGAGGGGCTGGACTAGGAGCAGATGGATGGAGTGTTTTGGTCTCCTCACCTCACCAGAGAAAAAAATACATTTAATTTTAAATGAAAATGAACAAAAGCATTACAACAAAATATGTCTTTGAAACACCACAGTATTTAGAAAATAAAACATTAACAACAACATTATTCATTTAATTTTTTTCATGTTCGATGGGCCAGATTAAAACGTTTAATGGGCCGCATGTGGCCCCCGGGCCGTAGTTTGCCCACACCTGATCTAACTGAATACCGAAGCACTTTAGAAATCTATAGAATTGAATATGTTACTATTGGACAATACGGCGGTAAAACACTACGTAAAAGGCTGCAGGCGAGGCACAAACAAGGACTAAATGTTAGTCTTATTGCAAGTGACATTGGCGTTAATGCACTGACACAGCATCCTCGCTCCAGCGGGGCATGAAAATGTGCTGCTAAACAGGCAACATAAACACGCTGATACATTCCATTTATAAGCCATCAGGCCACAACATTTGCTGACACCCGGAATATTTCCCCGAGATATTGGCTCTCATTACAGAGCTTGTTAATGGCGGCATACACAGACGGTGACCTTTTGTCGAGAACTTTTATCCCGTTCTCCGAGTTGCCGAGGAAGATGGACGAGGTTAGGGAGGTCACCGCGGTCGCAGACTATGTTACGTCGCCAAGATTTACAGCTGCAGACGGCCGAAAAACCTCAGCCTCGAGTCCTCGCCCGCAAGCTTGGAAGGACTCCTTCAAGAGCGCTCACAATTCTTTAATTTGCAATGTTTTTAGTATCACGTCTGATGTCTTATTCATCCCATAAGACATAACAAATATACAACAACATAAAAACTGAGCAACATCTACAGAAAGCGTCATCTGTAGTCAACTCATTAGGCGGCGACTAATGACCTGTTTTCCCCCCAGACGATTTTTATTGGGCAAAATCAAGTGTTCAATTAAAGTAAACATAGGTGTGTCCAGAGGCACGATCTTGCCTCGTATCCAGATATGCAAACTACTCGTTTTGTGGTGCAAACTTTAGGGACGCGATGAAAAACAATTAGAAGATTTACAGTCAAGTATGAAAGGAAACCAACCGCCGGTGAACTTTTTGGGTACACATGGCTTCTTAAATAAATCCTTTTGCCTGATTTACTGCAGGCCACTTGCAACATGAACTAGCCGAGAAGATGATAGTGATGATGAGGATGATGTTTGCATTATGTTTGTGCTAGCACAGCCTTCTGGAGGGTCAAAGCAATGACAGTCATTAATCAGGATGCAATGAGTTTTAATTGAGAGCTCATCAGTCTTTTATTGGGCTCTTCTGGAAGAAAGCCACGTACCACTAGAGTGGTGGAATGATTAGATGGGCTAGATGGGTAGATATGTAGACATTCATCCATCCATTATCGAAGGCGCTTCTCCTCACAAGGATGCTGGAGCCTATCCCAGTTGTCTTCGGGCAGTAGACGGGGTACACCCCGAACTGGTTGCCAGAAAATCACAGGGCTCACAAAGACAAACAACCATCGCGCTCAAAATCACACCTATAAGGGAAATTTAGAGTGTCCAATCAACCTGGCATGCATGTTTTTGGAATGTGTCAGGAAACTGGAGTACCCGAAGAAAACCCACGCAGGCCCGGGGCGAACATGCAAACTTCACATGGGAATATGTAGACATATTCATCAAATATATAATATTTGCACAGCTATATATAGGAGGTATAGAAATTTTGGTACGCAAGTAAATTGTGTTACGAGCTTGATTGTAGAATGAATTCCAGGGAGCGCTTTAAATAATTGTCAAGTAAGTGAATTTGATTTTCCTCAACACACCTGATAATATTTAGCTATGAACCACAATAATGTGCCAGTATAGTATTTGGGATTTACTTTTCGACTTTAACTATATGCTCAAAGTTGTCCCACTTTCATTGGTCCTTGACAAGTGTGAGGAGGCCCCTTTTCTAAATATAGTGTGGCCCTTAGAGGACTTCAAAAAATGAAATTGTTGCTCCCAAGACCTTAAACATCACTGGCCAGTACACTTTCACACATCTGGACCTCCCAGCAAATTCAAACAAGCGTATAAATGAGTGTAGCGGTGGACAATTTACTCCAAAAAGATTTTTTTTTCAGCTTCCCATCACCCTAACAGGTGCCCTTTCTCACGCTCTCGTTGCGACCACATGGACCTGTCCCACCTCGCCATCCGTCAACGTCCCGTCACACCTGAGCGGCGGTGGATCAAAGCGCCGCACGCCCCGCTGAAAACCTCGCATCTGCCCCCGTGCGGACCCCCGCCCGTCCCCCATCGTGACTCCACCTCCTCCTCCTCACTTCCCTCGCACATGTGCTCCCAAGGCTGACCGCGACCCTCTGGAGAGTGGAGTGACAGATCTGGAAACTCTCTTCCATGTCCTTGCGTGCTCGGCGGCCGCTTTGTTTGCGTCCTCGGCATCCAAAACTGGGCAAAAGGCACGTTCACAGACTTACGCAGAGGCTCGGGACAGAATGTTTCGCAGCGAGGCCTAATTGTCAGTGAGAGTTGCGCTTGTTGAATAATGCCTACAAGACCCGCAAACAGCTTGAAGAGATAAGTACTGGGTTGATCTTGAATGCTGGAACTGGTGGGAGGAATTTCAACAAAGGGTAGTGCAAGTACAACATTTTGAATTGTACATTTTCTTTTAGGTTTACGTGTGTGGCTCGATTACTAGTAATTAATTAGTTTAGCTTGGAAAAAAAGCAAGAGAGCTGAAAAATACACTTCTATGTTGATACATTTCACTTTTATGGCAACATGTTCAACACATGGGTACTTCCAAGATCAAGGCACAACTGTACAAGAGCAGCCAGGCGCAAGCGCGTTTGCAGTGATCATATCTGGGACAATGAGTATTTATAGTTGGAGAGGAATCATGCCACGCAGGTGACATTAAAAGCAAATGCCGTGCCGAGTATTTTTAACGGGCAACAAGTGGGAGATGAGTTTAAGAATCTGCTTGGCCGCACCTTGTCGACGACTATTTTTCAGCGCATAACGACCCCACGTCACCCCCCCCTCCCTCTCTCACACCCTTCCCATTGTCCAAGATGGCAAGAAAACAGATAAAATGGCAGTCTTCACTTGTCTTATCGGGCGTGCGTACTTTTGTTGGTCTACTCCTGATAGATTTATTTCACAATGCAGATGCTTATGAAAAAAATGTTTTACTGCTTTTCTAACCATCACATTGCATTATGTCACGTTGCAATGTCGTACCTTCCTTCATGGAACGTGATACCTTCTGACGTACGCTGACGCCCACAGAATCAGAATCAGAAATCCCTTTATTGTCATTGTACTCAAGTGTGCAACGAGATTAGAGAGCTCCCCTCTCCAGTGCAATACAACAATAATTCAGATAAACATATAAATGAGATAAATAAGAGAATAGTTAGTGCAATGGAAAGTAATACTGGATAGGATATATAAAAACACATCACGTTGCTGTTCTGCAAGGTAAGGGTGGTCGTGTGTGCGTGTGAGAGTTTAGAATGGAGATGGCTCTTAAAGAAACTGTTTCTCAGTCGATTAGTCCTTGATTTGATGCACCTGTAGCGCCTGCCAGAGGGCATCAGGTCGAACAGGTGTGAGTTTGGGTGGGTATTGTCTTTGACGATATTGAGAGCCCTGCTGAGGCACCGGGCGGTGTAGATGTCCGACAGTGAGGGGAGAGGGCAGCCAATAATCCTTTGCGCTGTATTGACCGTCCTCTGGAGCCTCACTCTGTCCGCCTCAGTGCAGCCGCTGTACCAGGTGGAGACACAGTACGTCAGGAGGCTCTCGATGGACGAGTGGTAGAAGGCCAGCAGCAGCTTCCTGTCCAGGTTGAATTTCCTGAGGACTCTCAGGAAGTGCAGACGCTGGTGGACCTTCTTTACCACTGCTGTGGTGTTGTGTGTCCAAGAAAGGTCATCGGAGATCTGCACTCCCAGGAACTTGAACGTGTGGACCCTCTCTACACACACGCCGTCGATGCAGAGGGGGGGCGGCACCGATCTCCTTTGTTTTTGCAACGTTGAGTTGCAGTCTGTTGTCCTCGCACCAAGCTGTCAGTCTCTGGACCTCCTCTCTGTAGGCTGTCTCGTCACCTTCCGAGATCAGACCGACCACTGTCGTGTCGTCAGCAAACTTGACGATGGTGTTGTTACCGTGGGCCGGGCTGCAGTCGTAGGTGTAGAGGGCGTATAGGAGAGGGCTCAGCACGCATCCTTGGGGGGAACCGGTGCTCAGCGTACGGGTTGAGGACGTGTAGGGGCCGAGCAACACAGTCTGGGGTCTGTTGGTCAGAAAGTCCTTAATCCAGATGCGTGTGAGGGCAGGGAGGCCGAGAATGTCCAGTTTGGCGACGAGGATGTCTGGGATGATCGTGTTGAATGCCGAGCTGTAGTCCACAAAGAACATCCTGGCATAGCTCTGCTGTCGTTCCAGGTGGCCCAGCACAACATGCAGAGCAGTGTTGATGGCGTCCTCAGTGGATCTGTTAGCCCGGTATGCAAACTGGTAGGGGTCCAGAGTGGGAGGAAGGCAGTCCCTGATGTGCTGGAGAACCAGCCTCTCGAAGCACTTCATGATGACTGGCGTGAGAGCAACAGGACGTAGTCATTCAGAAGGACTGCGGGTGACTTTTTGGGGACAGGAATAATGGTGGAGGTTTTCAAGCAGGAGGGGATGACTGCTTGAGCCAGGGAGCGGTTGAAGACCCTACAGAAAACATGTGACAGTTGGTGGGCACATGCTCTGGGGACCTTGCCTGGTATTCCGTCGGGTCCAGTAGCTTTCCTGGGGTTAATAGCCACTCGATTTGGGTTATATTGAGGATTGTAATACAGAATTCTATGCATATGACGCGATAGAGAATTACATAGCATTATTATTGACTTGCAACTCATCACTTCTTCGGAGAAGAGCAGTGCAGTCATTTGTAAATGCAGTAAGAACTCAAACAAGAATGTGTTGGGAATTTCTTACCGTCTCATAACTCTCAGACATTAAATCCAAAATGTCTCGCATTTAGCCAATTTAAGCTCATGTAAACCAATGCTTTTATTTGTGCCCTTTGAATCCCATAAAACGGGGAAAAAAACATAAGAAGCCAAAAGACATGTTTTTATGGGGCATAATAATATTAAATATACGCATTGAAATATTCTAAACCACAAACAGCTCTCTCTCCATGGAAACACTGGAAAGGTCTCCATTTTTTAACAGTATTGTTTTTCCATGACTCCTGGAACAAATAACACTAGGCTGTTGTTTTGTGGAATGCATTGCTGTCTGTCATGTAATGTGACTCGTTTTGCCAACAATAATTGTCCTAGAATCGATATATATGGGAACTGAACTACAATATCACTACAGTCAAATTTATTCACATTTATTGTTTTATTTATTATTGTAATATATACTGTACGTATTTTTAAATGTCTTGCAGTTGGATATAATTTATAATTAATTGCAGTATATTATTCTCCAATATTACAAGACTTTCTTTTCAATTTTACTTTCACTTTCACTTTGTCAAATTAAAAAAATATCTATATTAATTTCCATTAATTTTCATCATCATAATAAATTATACCCCCAAAGACTTCCTGTTTTCGACCTAATTTGAAAATGAAACATGAAAACATTTGCATTGTTGATTGTGTACAAGTCATATCTATTTTTCATGGATCTTTTTCATCTATTACAAGACTCGTGTACAACAATCGAGCAAAAATGAATAAATATCTTTCATCTAGAATAATTGATGAAGACAAATTTGAAATCCATACAACTGTCAAATAATGGATGCATTAAATATTTCCGAGACATTTATCTACATACATTTTATTCATTTGCACGTTTATCAATCAATCAAGCTCTCTTTTGAGAGCACATATCATATTATGACAATGTAACTCAAACCTTGCTAAAATCAGCTGCATGGGTACAAATATTACATTAACAAAATGACAACGATGTGATCATTTTATATTATTTGCACTATAAAGATAAAGATGTCCTTTATTAGTCCCACAATGGGGAAATTTGTAGTAATTTATAGTCAGTGCAGTAAAAGTTTTTTTTGTTTGTTTTCTTTCATTGTATGGAATTTTAACTTAGAGTCAGTCATACATTACAAGTCTTGTAATTATATATTTGTTATTTGATTTGTTTTTAGAATTGCATGACGGACCATATACAGCCGGCGGGCCGCTCTAATGCATAAATGAAGCACTCTTCTTGCTGACCGCAGTGAATTTAAGGGTGGCTGCGTTACACAGTTGTTCAATCCCTCACATATAACTCAATAAGGATCAGTTTCTCAGCAGAGAGCATCAAGGCGAAAGGAAGTCTTGAGGGGAACACATTGTCGAAAACGAACAACAAAAGCTTTGCGTTTCTGCTCGTCATGAGCTTTTTGTTTAAAAGTCGAGAGCTGCTTGTTCTGTCGCTTGTTGGCACTCGACCCGGAATGGGTGCCAGATGTCTCGGCGACCAGTCACAAAAACAAAAAAAAATGTGTAGGCTGAAAGTGGCACCATTTAACGAGTGGTGCATTTCAAAGTGAAATTAGGCCCATTTAAACCTGTCTGACAAAAAAGGACCTACCTTCAATTTATAGCCCGATCTAAACCGGACGAGACAAAAAGTGCGACATCTGCAAGTTATTAGGGATACAGTCCATTCTCCTCCGTGATGAGAGCCGCATGTACGAAAGTGTGCCCGACATATTTGTATGATACCACACTTTGAAATGGAAAAAAAAAAAAAATCAAAGGAGTTTTTTTTTTTTTTTGGGGGGGGGGGTTGAACTCTAAAGCAGCAAGCCTGTGGAACATAAAAGCTCCATTAAGACATTGCGAGTGATCGCAGGAAGTTGGAAGACACGTAGCCCTTTTCCACTGCACACCCCTTGCTCAACTCACTGAGAATGTGTTTCAAACTGCCAAAACCAGCATTGTCCTTAAAAAAAAAAAAAAAAAAAAAGAAAATGAAAAAGGTGCCAGTGAGTGCTAGTTAGCCCCAGGGAGAACCTGAGTAGCCCACGGGTCTGTTCTAAAATTAGCTCATCAGTGTTAGGACACTGTGACTAAGTAGAATTAAATGTATTTTTTTATTTCAACTTATTTAACATGATACAAATTTCTTCTGGACATAATATTCTGTATTCTGTTTGTAAATAAAATAGGTTGTGTTCAATGGAAATAAATGCTGTTTTTATTGACCCGAATATTCAGTCATTTTCGAGCTAAACTTTTACTACCATGATACCACAACCTTTTTTGCTCATGATGATCATAATGTCAGAATCTAATATCGGCCCTTTTCAAATAGCTCCGAGTTCTGCTCGTAAAGCGCTTTTTTGGTGTAGTGCTGTCATTAGACGCATTTCAAATAAAATTGCCATGACATTGTAACATTTGAACCTTCATGAGTAGAAATGACACAAGCAATCATCCATGTGGGCAAACATGACTTAAGTGCCAACATGTGAGATACAGAATAACCCCCCAAAAGTCCACTCCTCCATCTTTCTCCAAGATACTTTGACAGCTCGTCTGCTGCTCTGACAGAGGAAGAAACCTAATAAATGCGCGGCTATGCGCTATAGATATAACATCTGGTGTTTCATGTCAAGCAGCTGGGTAAGGATGTTGACTTGAGTTAAGGCTCAAATCTGGACCTTAATACCTTCCATACCCCCAGGCTGGATGTATCGCACCGCACTAGGCGCAGGAGGAGGAAGTAACACCTGGTTCCCGCAGGTGCTACTTCCATGCTGCTTGATGGAATGTGAGGTGCACTGAAAGGGAAATCTCGGAAAGCTTTTGTATTGGATCGTATTAAAATGTGCAGCTTTACTGAATGTAGCCGGTAACTTAATGATGTATTGTGTTAATATGCCCGGCCGGGGCTGGCAAAGTAGAATCAGCCACTTGCCACTTGTAAATCATCACAGCACTTGATCAAATAAAATCTGCGACCATCCCTGACGCAGCCCGTAAAGATATGATGTCATCATGCCACAACAAGCAACGCCGAATTAGTTGTCACCAGTAAATCTTTGTGTCTGGAACATGTGTTGAACACAGGCAGCTGCAATGAAAAAGTAGTATTTTTTACAACGCATGCATGCATGACATGCACGTTGAAATATTTGATGGCAGACCATATCATATACATGCTTGCACACGCTGGACGTGGCGCATGGACTTCACAGCTCGTCTCCCGCTGAGTTTTAAGTGGAACCATGCCGCCCTGGTTGCGCCCCCCCCCATCCCACACATCTGGAGGGCTTCATCTACCCCCCCCCCCACCGACCCCGTCCTCCTACACGGTCCTCATCATCATCATCATCATCACCCACCGTTGTAAATCTCCCCTAACTGTACTGGTAATTACGCCACACATGCTTACGCAACAAAGCGGTAGCCAAGCCCAATGACAAACAGAGCGCTGCAATAAATTAAGATGTTTCTCGCTCTAATTGCGCTCTCATAATGTCTGTCACTAATTGTGCAAAGAAGAAAAAAAATGCCACAGTGCACTTTTCGTCCATGGCAAACGTCGGTTCGGTTAGTCACTGGATAAAGTGATGGTTTCAAAGACGGATCATGCAGTATTGTTATAATTAGCCAAAGCTCCACGCGCGGAAAACCACAATCAGTCATCAGCCAAGAGGAAAGAATGATCTTAGTCTGAGTGGTGGCGCTGTAAATCCAGATCAAGTGTCAAGCACTTGCTCAATTATATTCAATTACAGCGTGCTACATAAATCCTCCCCGTCACTCCCTTCCGTTACGATGACGTACGCATCGTGACAATTTCCAGTGCTGAGCAAGCCTTTTTGTCTTGGGCTAACCTCTGACTCTAATATGTCGCAGCTTGTGACACGTCATGAACCAGGCATGCTTTGGGCCACACCGCCAAAGGGAGCGCACACGTGTCGTCGGTTACGCTGATTTAAGACAAGACGGGAGCGGCCGCCCCCACTCGGCGCGGTGTTGGCATGTTTGTTTTGACGATGGGTGACGACCCCAAAAAAACATGAACCGTTTCGGTGGGGGATAATATGTTCTGATCTCATTTTTATGGTTAGAACACAAGCTGCATTTGTTAGATGCTCTACTGAGGGAGCCCAGTCAGAAAACCATTACGATAAGCCGGTCTACTGGAGATAAAAGCATGAATCATTACATTCAAACAAATGAGCGATTTACAAACCTGTTATTGTAAACTGGGACGAAGCTCAAGTGCCCGCAGGCAACACAAACGCACAGGAGAATGTATAAACTCAGCACAGGGAGGCCGGACGTTGGATTCAAACTCCCAACCTCAGAGCTGTCCTAACCCATCTATCGCTATTTTAATTTGATTTTATTTATTTGTATGTTGCCTTCTCCGCCTGCCTTCTGTCCTCTTTTTTTTTCTTCCACGGAGGCTGCTGATGGCGTTGAATGTGTATAATCAAATGTTCCCGGGCCTTGACTTCAGGAGCCAATTGACAGCCTGACAAGTGTTCCACGGAGCAGCACATCTGTTGAGGATGTCAATAGATGTCTTTGAAATGTACACTGCAGAAAAAGAAGAAAGGCCTTTCAAACGCTCGCTGAAAAAAAAGAAAAAAGACGGACCGGCAGGTTATTGAAAACGACGGTCCGTATGGAAATCCTCGCCACCCCCTTTTTCCCCGTGGCTTCCATTCCTCTGCGAGGTATCTCTATACGGAGCCACTTTATTGGAGACAAATCCTCTTTAATGTCCTCGCAACAGCTGGAGCGGAGATAAAGAACGAGGAAGCGGTACGGCACCAGCTGTTGGAAGTATTAATACAAAAATTAACTACAGTGTGTGCGGGTTAATTGCTTTCTGCTTAATGTGCTTTCAAAAAGCCTTGATTCTTCTTTTCTGTTACACAAACGGCATATCAGGAGGCCTGTGAAATTAAAGATCCCATTTAATGGAAGCGTTCCAAAGGCATTCCCCCAACCCGCCACCCGCCTCCCTCGTTCTTCTCACGGCTCGGCGGCCATAATGGAGTCATGTGTTGAATCGCCGGAATGGTCGCGTTAGACAGCTGCCGGCCGGCGGATCGGGGAAGAAGCCTTTTTTTAGGTAACACAAGCGGCGTTCATCCGTCAAGAGCTCGTGCAAAACATTTCCGTGAGGCGTATGTATAGCAGACCGGAATCATCACATGCCTGCGCTCGAGGCTGAGTGAAGACCACCCGTTTCGAGCAAGGCAGCTGCCATTCAGGGGCCCGAGAACGTTTATTATTATCTTGGCTGTCCTGCAGCTATCAATATATATTTTTTTAATTCAGACATCAAAGCAAGTTGATTTTCTATGAAGACTAGATAGACAGACACTGCTGGCTTGTGAAGCATTTTAGATGGAAATACAGTCACTATTTTGAGTCAACGAAACTCAAAACTATTAAGCTTATTGCACACTCTGCTGTCAAAGGAGTGTTATTTAGCGTCAATCATTTTCCATAAAATGAACATGCATTGAAGCACAGTATGATTTCATGCTTAAAGAGAAAGTCCCACCAGAATGCGTGCAGGACGTCCCCAAATGTAATTGTTATATTTATAAACAACGTATGTTCTCTGTGTTGAGTGTTGCCCTTTCAATATTAATTGTTAAATACGTCAAGTTTGTGTTACATTAATTAAAAACAATAATCTTGACAAGTGACAACTAGAAATCCTGTCTTTAAAAACTTAAGTACCAATTTATGTTGAGTGAAAAGACAGAAATGACAATTGTTACAATAAGAAATATTAATGGTCAGTCAAAAAGTTAGCCTTTATTTTATTTATTTATTTTTTTAATAAAAACAAACTTCAATTAAGTTTCAAATCTGGGTGTCATTTTTACGTGAAGCAGGGTTTTCTGTAAAGTAACTTTTCAAGCAAGCCAATTAAAAATGTTTTTTTAATGTAACCACGGCAACACTACAACCAATGTTTGATCCTATGGCTATTTAACATTCATGTTGCTAGATATGTCGGTAATATCATGAATAGAATTACTCAAAAGTCTCAAAGAATAGCATGAAAAGCCGTCGTTTTTTAGCTGCTGCACATTCAGCTTAGTCTCACTCCCTGGTGTTGTAAATATACCTTTGTAAAGTTTGAAAATGATTCTATTCTATTCTAAAATGCACTTGGAGTCGATTACATGGAGAGAGTTAAGGCAAGAACAGAGTAACGGCTCCTCTCGGACACGCACAGGTCACGTCTCCGCCACATTTTAATTCCATGTTGCAAAAAACACATTAATCAGAACCAGATGACGTTGGAGGAATTTTAAGATGATACGTTTTTATAGGATAATTCTAGGGTTATTTACGCAGGACAAGTGCGAAAAACAGAGCTGGCTCGACAGACTCCGCCGTTGTCCTCTAGGTGGCTTAGTTGCACTGCAATGTAACGGCGTATCGATGACGCAGGCTCTTCTTAGTTCACGATTGGGCCACATTTTCTACATCCTCCCAGAAAACGAGGCTGGCTCAGAGTGCTGTTTGATACACGAGAGGTCGGCGAGAGGGCTGCCACTCGGCTCAGCCGGGGCCAAAAAGACGAGGCGCGGGGGCCAATTTGACTGGCGTTCTGTACGTTTTGCCTCACATTGTCAGAAAATATCCTACATATGCTGTCAAGGTGTGTCCTGCAGGATTTTGGACACGGATGAGAGCAAAAGCAGAGCATTCCAGTTTTACATATTTCTGACTTTTCATCCTTTTCATGTTCTTACATGGCAGTAAAACATTGAATTCGTTTTCGGTTACACTGAGCGCACTTTCAAAGGACACCGCGTTTTTAAACTAGCAGCGAAACTGATCATACAAATAATATTCCAGCCAGTCTGTCAGTTTTACAAACTGTCTCCAGAAATTGGATGACAACTTGGATGGATGATGAGAAATTGTGGTGGATTCCGCCGTCCTAGCCTAGCAACTAATGCACTACATTTCCAAAAGAACTGAACTGCTTTTTCCTCGCAAATTCTCAAAATAATCTGCAAAAGTTGACGCCGTGTTCTGCCAACATTAGATGGTTAGGAAGAAAAAAAAAAATCCTAATTCATTTTCTCGATTGTGACTCGATGGAACAAATTTCCTGGTAGGAGTACTTTTGTGCGTGCCATGTTATGACGGACATGTCCAAACAATTTTGTGTTCATCGTTTGAAGTGGGATTAAGGGAATATACTTTTTGAGCTGACAAATGATAATAAGGGAAGAACGGAACGTGCATGTGTTTTTCAATTTATTTGCCTTTTTTTTTTTTTTGACTGGACCGCAAAAAGAGATGTGGTGACGACCATGCATGCTCACTTACATTGATAATTGTGAACATAATTATATTTTTACAGTTATACGTACACCTTAAATCCTTTGTCCTGCTTTGAAGAAGACGTGGACGAATTTGCTTGAATTATTCGACTTCCTGTGTGGAGTTTGCAAGTTCTCCCTGTGCCTGCGAGGGTTTCCTACCACATTCCAAAACCACGCATTGCAGGTCGATTGAACACTCTAAATTGCCCCTAGGTATGAGTGTGAGCGCGGATGGTTGTTCGTCTCTGTGTGCCCTGTAATTGGCTGGCAACCAGTTCAGGGTGTCCGCCGCCTACTGCCCAAAGATAGCTGGGATAGACTCCAGCACACCCCTCAACGTTCGCGCTTCCAGATTATGTAGTAACAAACGAAGAATCCCGTCTTTATGATACGGGACACAAGCTGTATATGAAAGCCATCCCCGGCCCCCCGCCTTCACTTTTGATAGTGCATGTGTCGTGAACATGGAGCGTGTATCACTACTCGGCGGTGTCATTAAAGCGCATGTCCTCAGGTGGAAAACGACTCGTGTGCTTCCTCGGCAATAACACAGCTTTGCTATAAAATATTTTTCTCACAGCGCCATGAATAAGTGAACTGTTGATGAAAAGTGTTTTTTTTTTTGCGCTTTTAAGATGCATATTAAAACACGGGCAGAGAATCTGCAATGAATGATGGAAGAAACACACTGAAACGATCCATTTCCATTCAGCATTTTGAACCTTATTCTCCCAAGATCGCTCAGAAAGTTAGAAAAAATAAAAATAAAATTTGTCTGGGACACTACTTACTTGGACAGCATTGTATGTCCTCGTCGAACATTCTACTTGTGGTGGAGTATTCATTTTGAAAATTAAAATAAAATCCAAAAAGAAGCACATATATTTAATTACATTTTTTGATTGTAGTTTCTGAGGTCTTGTTTGCTGGTCATTATCTTTTTTTTTTAAAGGAGGCTAACTAAAAATGTGTATTATTTTTGTAAAAGTAACTAAACTCATAGTGAAAATGTCATTTGTTTTCGTTTTTGTCAATGTCATAAGTGATATTAAGTGTATTTATTTCTTTATTGCTGTCCAGCCATTAATAGAGAGGGTCAAACAATCGATTGTAGCTTAATTTATTACACCAAACAATTATCTTACGCATGAAAAAAAAAGAGAAGAACAAAGACTAAAAAGTACCCAAAACTAAAATAAAAGCTAATAAAAATGAACAAACCTGCTCTAGAAAGAAATTAAAACTAATTGATTAAAAAAACAAAATCAAAAGCCAACTGCAAAACAAGAGCTAACTCTAAAACAAGAACTATAAAGGAAAATCCCAAACTATTCTAATCATGGTACCTTGTGATCGTCTCAAAATCCAGTCCGCCACTCGCGTTGGTTTCACTTGAGTTCAATTTGCTTGAATAAACCTCACATGATCCTTTTATTTCCTGTAATCATCACCATTGCCGGGAAGACGACGAAGAAGAAAAGTCCCTTTTGGCCTCAGCATTGATACATTTTTCACTCAAACGCTGAGAGGATTAAATCAATTATGCTGATTTGCTATTTACTGCCCACCACGCCAGCTTGTAATTAGCTTATTGCTTTTGATCAGATGTAATTCAATGAAATGACTGGAAACTGTTCTGGGAGCCCTCCTCCACCCCACCTACCCTTGGCGCTTGCATGAGGGCAGCCCCCCCCGGACGCTATTGTCCGAACTGTTGACTCGGGTGAGTGGCCGCAGACAGAGATGCCCATTGGCTGGAGAGACCACCCGCCGAAAAGGCCTTTACATGCATGCGTAATTAGAACGCCCAACTCACCTGATACCTGCAGCCAGATCTTTGCGGGTGGGGTCTTTTGTGGTATACACAGCGGCCCACCCACATCAATCACACACTCTGTTTGGAGGAGAAACAGAATAGCTTAATTGTTGCGCCTCGCCAATCGTCTGCATCGTAAAGCTAAGCCCAAAAGAATGATGGGTTGGGATTTGGCCTCAAAGTGGTCCCAGTACACCAAGGAGGGGTCACAAATGTACTCACTTTTTGACACGAATATACAGTGGTGCATTGACTACTAAGCTTAAGTACATTATATATTAAAACTTTTTCCCCTAATTAATTCTTTCCGGCCCAACTTAAAAACACCACAAGTGTTGTGTTCTGTTATGAAAGCATAGCAATACAATAAACTGCTTCTGTAAAGTCTAATTATTGTACTGTAAGATTTCAAAATATAAATCATCCACGTCTACCTGCTCTACTTTCTGTCACTCATCAGGACGTTGCAACCTGCAGATGACACGATGCTCAAAGGCCACTTCCCGCTCAGAACTTGCTCTGTGAGGTTGCCGTTGCTCAATTGTTTGGTGTTGTCTTTGTCTCGAGTTCAAAATGGGGACAGCATGTGTAAATTGTAATTCTAATTGGACGAGGAAATGAATTGGACCATTCATGGATCAAACACCGGTTGGGAATGTTGCCCTTCAGGTCCTTGTTACAGAACAGCAGGTGGAAAGCACAGAAACATTCAACAGATAAAAATGCGTGTACAAAAATTTAGAGGCCAAATTAAGTTCACTTATGAAGGGTGAGTTCATGTTATTTTCAACTTGAAATTTCACTCAACATCCCAAAGCTTTGTGAATAGTCGGGATGGACAATTTTAGGAAAAATAAATGTATTACGATTTTTCTGACAGTTATTGCGATATAGATTTATTTTAAGATTTTCTTCACAATGTACAGTGACATTTACGAACATGACAGAAAATGACACTATGCTATTAAAAAATGTAAAAGCTATTCCTGTCATAATGCAAGGACACTTAAGAGGTTTAGTGAGGGAGACAGTTCTTTCTCAAGTTTTAAAACCTACTTGCCGTCAAGTATCATTTTGTATTTGTGTAATTGTGTAAGTGAAAATGCATTTTAAAACCCCAAAATGTTTTACATTTTGTACTAATGTTCATGTTCTTTGAACATAAATGTCAATAAAATCATTGTGCCTTCGCAAAGCTAAATTGATTAAAATATATAATTTATCTGTGGTGTAAAATAGTGCAAATATTATTGTTGAGATTATAAATATTTAATATACATTTGACATTGAACATCTTTGTAATGATGACATCAACCGTTTACATGTTCCGGTCTGAGGGCGTCAACTTATTTTATGCTTAAATACGTATTGATTGAAATTCAACATTCTTGTTCATATCTGCTGGCTCTCCGCCCTAACGCGGTTCTAGCCATACTTCTGTTAAAATTCGACTGTACTCCTAAGCACTTATTTGGGGTCTTTCCCGACTCTGGACACTTTAGTTATTAGCACGCTTAGCGACTCCTCATTCGCCTCCTCGGATAAAATGCTACTTGTTAGTTGGATTCTTTATTTCTCATCACGGACAAGAAGATCCGCATCACGCAGCTCGTGGCTGCAGCTGTGCATGAACTCGCACATATTATAAATAAAGTCCATTCTGCTGCGACACAAGATAATTTGACGCCTAGGATTTAAGCAGCAGCAAAATCAATTACTTCCGAAATTACATTTTTGGCCCTTTAAGAGCCCTTTAAAAAAACTGCAGCTTTGACAATCTCGAAATCGCATTGTCTGCGATCATGATTACGGTCCGTAAATGATAAATCATTCAGCCTTTGTGAGTAGTATGTTGCTGGATCCCTGTGAAACATTTTTTGAAAATTCCTTTGCACTATAGAATTTTCACAATTCCAGTAGCGCTTCATTGCACATTTTCTGTCTAATTTATATTTGAGCTATTTGCTGCACCTGAAGTAAAAACAAACACTACAGTATATCAGCAGCCAAATAGTGAGTAAATTTTTTGGGGCAGCCTGTTTTTGGCTGCGTTTGAAGGCACGGCACGTGTTTCCTGACGGTTTTAAGGACAGGGAATGCTTTCAAGCGGATTCCGTCAACCTTCTGGCGAACAGACGGACGGGAACCTGAAACAAGAATGAGTTGGACCCTCCGTCCAATGCGGCAGTTTCAAGTGCTGCCCGTCTTTTCCCTCAAAGGGGGGAAATGGATCCAACATGACTTCCATTCAAGAGGCAACCCCCTCACCCCCACCATCATCACCGCCCTTCCTGATGTTCTGTCCCAAACGGGTGCATCAGACAGTTCTGTTTATGAAGGAGGTCACGGTACCACATATGGCCGCCGCATTACAATACACAGCTGCGGCCGGCTAAAAATGCATTGCGGCTGTCTGTACGCGCTGACATAAAATAAACGCAAAGGCGCGCTGAAAATGGCTGGAAGGACTGTTTGGAATGATGGTCGCATTTGTACACGAAAAATAGAGAGGGGGACGGTTGTTTGACTTGGCGCTGAAGCGACGGCCCGGGATAAGTGCGTGTCTGGCGGTGGAACGAGTGCTGGTAATCCGTCGGAAACGAGTGGTGAAATTAAACACATGCATCAACAGCCACAGGCGCTACACCACGACATCCATGTGGTGATGAGTTCTCGAGAGAAAGGCAACGCATGGCTTCTTAAAAGTCCAGAAAAAGTGAATACAGCGAACCCCAACATAGTTGAGGTTCAGCTTTGGCAATTTTTGTTCTAACCTTACCTCCGTTATTTGCTGAAGAACTCAACCTATTTGCTGTTTTATGTGTTTGGGCCAAATGAATAAAATGATAACTCTGACACCATCTCGTTGAGTATTGGTGCCAACGAACGTTGTTGAAGGGAACCGAGGAGCTGCATTTTGAGGAAAAAGTGCATTGCAATTTTGTGGCCTCGAATTATGAATCATAATCTTATCAGTGATCAAATTGCTTTTAATTGAGAATATGATTACGCAAGTATCGGTATGGTTAAGAAAAGGCTATCTGGTCTAATTAATTTTTCTTCTTTTACCCAAATGTGGCTAGTTTCATTAATACTGTATTATAAAACATCAACATAAGCAGTTCTTACATAGCAGCATACAAAATAGAAATACATGGAACCTGAAATATATAGAAAAAAAATAAGAAAATACAAAAATTCTAATGTGAAATATTTGTTTTCAAATTTCTTTATTTATTTCATTTTAATAATCATATTTTGAGTCACTCCCTTAATAATTATATTGGCATTTTTATTTAATTAAATTTTTCATGGATCACACAAACAAATGGATACAGATTGTTACCAAGGGAACTACCGACATTATTTCGTGAAGCCTCCTATTTTATTGTGGCATTAATAATCATGCTCCAAGAATTCTGCCTAGCGACACGTGTGTGTGAAATGACAAGTACAAAATAAATAAATGAAAAGTGAGGAGGGTAAAACCTCTGAGATCATACATCTCTCAAGACTAGATTATTTAATATTATCGTTATTACAACATGCGGCAAGGCTCAACTCTTTATCGGTAGGTGCTACTGTTTTGGTTAACTACAGTGGGAAAATGGGCTCAGAGGTTTGCTTGTCTCCGTTAAACCTTAGTAACTTTTTTTCTAAACGTAAATCTAGTTGTAAGTATATTATAGTATCAGTATTTGTCCAACTGTGTTCCAGTCGACGCTCGTTGTCCTTTATATACCGAGTTCAGCCTGTTGCCAGGGAAAACGTGTAGTATCATATTGAAATCTGTTTCTAATATTCACACATTTAACTGCATGGAAACGGGACAAATTTTAATAACATCATCGATTTTCTCGTGTGGGTTTTTTAAAACGTGTACAGTGTTACATGACTGTAAGACACGCTTGACTTGTGGCATCATCATGTAGTGAGTAAGGGAGGTCGGAGGGTGCAACGGCGATCAAGCCAAGTGTTCAGTTCCTGTTTGCAACCACGACTTAAGGCAGTAAATCGCGGTTGCTGTACATGGTTCAAAAAGCATTTACTTCCCTTCCAATTAGTCATGTTGGCCCGAGAGCCGAAGATGCACTTGTAACGGGGTCACAGGAACAAGAGTTCACGGCCGAAGGGTCTCGTGTCAATGTGGAAAATGTTTGGTTGGCGTGAGCTTCAGGCGCCGAAAATCCGGTGACAAAGTGACGCTGTTTGACGATCCTGGCAGGATGTTAGTCTGGTGCATGACCTCCATCACGCAGTCGTCTCTCATTAAAAAAAAAAAAAAAAAAAAAAAAAAAAAAAAGGAATTCATCATTCAGAGAGCGTGAAACTAAAATATGCGACAGTGGCACCACAAAGTGAGAGCGAAAGTTCAATAGGGCACAAGCGGGGTTTATGTCTGTGTTTCATTGGTAAAAGCACATTTTTGGAATTGTATTTTACAATGCTGGTGGTGCACTGTGTAGAAGTGAAAATTGCATTTAAAACATAAAAATCAAAATTATTTTCTTTTTAGGGGGGAGAAATGTCAAGACACAGACAAGAAAAAACTGATGCGAGAACATGAAGCACACAACACTGTGGCGCGACCATGTCACATAAGGAACTGGTCGGCATCACTAAGTGCTGCTGTTTCGGGTAGCAACATGATACTAATGCGCTCAAAAATGACCTTTTTAATGGTAGTGTGTCAGTTAGGGATGGGCGAGTACCCGGTACTGGCGGAGGCTGCTGTTACCTGTCGCTGATACTTGAAGCAAAAATAATCTGACATTTAGTAAATCCTGTTGTTTCCAAATTCAATCTGTTGCACCTACTCTTTTTACTAAGGCATCAAAATTGGCCAATGGGGCATTATTGATTGTGTCCCAGGAATACTGCCCCCCCCCCAAAAAAAACAAAAAAAAAAACATCCACCATCAACCATGCCGACATCTGCAGATTCTCCCTGTCCTTTGCTATAGTCACAGTATTCCTGACTTGGGATGTTCGCGTAAACTATCGAGAGTTGCAAGAGAGATTTTCTGTCTAACTGGCATAAAAATTGAAAATAAGTGATTTTTTTGCGTAAAGTCGCCCCAAAAAAAATATTTTATGTATGTCCAATTGCAATTATGTGACCATTTATTTGGACTGTAGGCAACCTATAAAGCTGTGTGTGTGTTTTTGTTTTTTTTTGTCCACCACAAAACAGCTGCTGCATCTTCCACCTTGGAGATCATGGTCAGGAGTGCCTCTATTCTCTGCTGAGCCATGAAAAACCTCCCTTGTTGTTTTTTCTTGGCCATTGTCGGGTCACTTGCTGGCACAGCATTTGCGGGAGGAGAGGTGTAACCGAAAAAGCCTTTGGGGTCGCTCATAAAAACATGTGTAATGAGAAAACATGTGGTGTGTAAGTATTGGAAGTCGTCAAGAGCAGAAAATAATAATTAAAGTGCAGGAGGAAAAGCGAGGGGTGGGAGTTTGGGGATAAAAAGCCAAGCTGTCTTTTCGCGGGCTGGGAGACCACTGTCATCATGTCTCAGGAATTAGGCAAACACATGCTGGTCTGCTGCTGTTGAAACCGAGGCGCCTCGCTCCGGCTGCGGTTTTGGGAACATGAAAGGCTCTTGTGGGACGAGCAAGGGAGAACTGGCCCTCGTTCCGGGGCCTCGTTGCCAGGGGAAGCTGGCAACGCGCTCCCATTGTGGGGACGGGGAAAAGGAATTTGCTTCCATATTTCCAAGGGGAGGACCGCAGCTCCAAACAAACGGGCGCAACAGGCTGCTGAGCAAACGCTTCTGAACAACGCCCCCTTCCCCCCTCCGACACCCCTCAGGACTCACTTCTACCTGATTGACCCCCAAAAACGCAAATATAAACGGTCCATGACTTAACTTGGAGGCGCTGGAGTGTTTTAAGAGTTTGGCAGCTCACTCCATTATTTGGTAAACAGAGCCAAATATGATCTCTCTATTTTGGAGGATGCTCAGAGGTCAAGAACCCCCGCACAAGCTGCAGACTTCTCTGGCCTCAAGCCCCACTGTCCTTTTTCCAGCCACAGCACACGCACACACACGACCAAACCAGACCTCCAGAGTGCTCCAGACATTCTTGGTGTGTCTTTAGACAGGCAGGGATTAGGTTTGTCATGTCTGTTCGACAGGGCACATGTCATTATGGTCAACTGTTTACAAGCGACTCCTTCCAGGACATGATGGCAAAGCTCGTGAGTGACGAAAAACTGCTGGGAAAAAAAATGCGTGATGGAATAGTTGCACTCGTTTTGTTGTTGCCTTTAAATGAAAGGTGTGGTCATGTCTTTCAGGTAGAATCCAAACTTGGTGTGAGAGTATGGATTGCTGTTGTAGGAAAAATGGTTGAAGAGTTTGAATAGAAACTTTTTGTAAAGCCCGGGCATTCACATTCACACCTGTAGAGTCATCAATAAATCAAATATAAAGAAATATAGCTCTGCTAAAGAGCTCAACAAGACGAGCTAGCCAGGAGGAGGCTTCTTTGTCAGCTTTTTTTCGACCACCGGTCAAGAAAAAAATAATGATTTTAATTTACACATGCTACTTTTGGCCTTAGTGACCCTTGAGTGCCCGTCACATATATAACGCATCGGAGCATTTTAGTGAGCTGCTCTATATCCAGCAAGCCCTGGAAGCATTAAGACGTGGATTAATACCACTATCCTGCCAACATGGCCGTGTAAAAAAAAAAAAAATCGAGTCACGTGACGTCTGGTTCGCTATTGAAATATCTTTTCAAAAATAATTGTCACACGTGGGGCAGTAAAGTGAGGCAGGTTGATGTTGCATGTTCTCCCCCGTGTTTGTGTCTTTTTGAATATCGAGGCAAGTTGCTTCCATTTAATAACGTGTACTTTCATTACCTGACGCATTACCGACCACCAACTACATCACAAACATTTTTTCGAGGTTTTTTTTTTTTTTTTTGTGGTACACACTACCCCAATATTTGCAATTGATTTAATACCAAATAAAAAAGCCAATATCAAAACCAAAGGTGTATGCATCATCAAATAGTTCTGAGTTCTGAGTCGAAAATAAAGATAACATCAGTTCCAACTTTGGAATCGATATAATTATAATAGTTGGTAGGTTTTCACTAAACCTGTTTCCTGTCACATAGAATTAGTTGACTCCCTAACTTACTTTCGGACAAACAACAATAAAAGAAAAATCTGGACATGATTTTGCGAAGCACATTACTGCTTGTCAACAACAATAACCTTTGTGCAAACTCACAGTCAAATAAAATAAATTGACTCAATATTATCTACTAAGAACATTGAACAATGTCAAATATGTAAGGAGCATTATTTGGCATGTCCCAACTGAGAAACACACTGCTAAAGAAATGAATTAGACAAGAAACAAAATATTTTCCTGCATTTGCGATACTTACTAAACAACATACAACGGTGTGTAGAAGCCAAATTATATTTTTTAAATATTTAATTTACCTTTTATTTTCATTCCAATTAATCCCTAATACAAAAAAAATAGCACTTGATTACTTTTCTGTTTGAGATGTCAAAACATATTTCTTTACTTCATTTTACTACTTCACTAGAATGCCCGGCCTGTGGGGGGCAGCATAGACTGCAGCATAAAAATATGACACATCCATACACACACACACAGACACACCCCCGCCTACACGCACGCGTTCTATAAGTGCACGTGTACATAGAAGGTGACCATCTAACACATCCTGAGCTGGAGCACCCAACAACAATTGCGTCAGGTATTGTTCGCATGTGGCGTGCAGAAGGCGTGTGCGGGTGCGGGTGTGCGTGCGTGGGTGTGCGTGTGCGTGTGTGCGTGTACAAACCTCCAGAGGAAAACGTTTGCTTCTGGTTAAAGGCAGATATGTCCCACATTTGCATGCACTTAATGACAACGTAGCGGGCCAAAGTGTTGTTTTCATTTGCCGACAGCAATGTCGATTTTCCAGTGTTTTTTGTCATTAACGACAGCGCGCGTGTCACACAGAGGTCCGTTGGTCTGTTTCTTATTCATTAAAGCTGTGTTTACACATATACATACATTTTTAAGCCGTTTTAGAGCGAAACCACATGGGAACCGCTCAAAAAATGCTTTTGCAGTCATTTTTGTGTTAGATCATTTACAACTAAGATACTCGACGGGGCAGATGCAAAAGTCGGCAAAATGTTAAGTAAGCAATGTGATTACTTCTTTTGACAGTTTTCCAAAAGTGCCACCGTGTACATTACAACTAACGAGAACAATTTGGAAAAAAAATATTTTAAAAGTCCTCCATACATGGACACATTTCCAATGTACTCACATATCATTCATGTGGTCACTCCAGGTAATTCATAAGCACTCCTTGTACAATAGAAGAAAAAAAAAAATCCACCGAGAAACGCTTCAGTACACGTAGAGGCATATGCACACAATTTACCAAATGAGTCACGAAGAATATGATAGTTTCTCTTGATGGTTACTCATGACAACCACCACCTTGCACAATGGAAATAAACAGGACAGCTAGCTATTAGTTCATCTTTAGATGTTCGCTGCATTGACGTCTCGTGAAGTGCAAGAGATCATGTACAATGACGTTTCACGCACACATATTCACAGGTCGCAAATTCCGATGTAGGCAGATTTTTACTTTCTTATTTTATTTTTTTTTTGTCTTTTGCTGAAGAACATTTGTTCGCTATCTTCAACAAGTCAAAAGTAGTGTTAAAAAAAAAGTATTGCTTTTTGCTGCATTTTGTGGCATCATGATGGCAATGAACTATGTTGAGGTGAGAGGAGGAACTTCATTTAGTCAAGCCATGGATAGCCTTGTCTAAAAAAAAAAAAGGTAGTACTTTTCGCCATCTTGTGTCATCTCAAGACAATTATTTTTGCAATTTGGCTCTCTTGCTCTGAAAAAAAAAAAAATAAAAAATGATCCCCTACAGAATCCTGCACACTTTTCCAATTCCCTGACCAAATGAGACACGTTCTTTGCTTGGCTCAACCCTCAATAAAGTTGTTTGTACTTTTCTGGCCAATTATTCATGACAACCACCACATGACTACAATGGGAAGAAAAACAGAACAAGAAAGAAAATCAGGTCTCGCCCTCAAAAAGTCCACAGCGCGGTCATACTTGTATGCTTGCACAATGTGCCGCACTTGTCACGATAAATGCAATCAGTCATCCATCATTCATGTCACCAGTTATTAATGATAACCAGCACTTTCGCACAATGGAACTAAAGGAAACGGAGGTTCCATCGTTTTCATGAGATTTTTTTTCCCTTCCCAAACCTGCCTGGCCCAGCTCACAATAAAGTTACATGCAATTTTCTAAGTATTTTTTTTTTTAGGAATCAAAAACACACTGAGATGAAAACATAACCTCCTTGGCAACGAGGCTCTGATGATCACAATGGAGTATCTTCACTGTCACTGCACTACATTTCCACCGTGCAAATTCAGCGAGACACAATAGAGCAAACGCTTCGTCTGCCGCACGCCGACGTTTCCCGGGAGTTTTACTCCTTGGCAGCTGCCGTTTCAGAACTCCGACAAAAAGATAAAAAAGCCTGCTAAAATGTTCCATTGAAACCCCAGAAATGAATCTGTCATGCGTTGATTTTGAAGGTCTTGCGCGGCGAGATAGTCGCTGTGCACACGCGTGTGTGCGGGGGAAGTGTCGATGATTGGCGTTATCAATCACTCCCGTGTGTGTGTGTGATCTGCGACGCTGTGGATGAAGAAACGTGACAAGGTGCCAAGCCTCCATTGATGTGCGTGCGCGTCAAACACCCCAGGTGACTCCATGGTGGCGCTGTGCTGCGTGACACGCGGTGGTGTGTGTCTGTGTGTGCGTGCATTTAATGCCTCTGTTCATGATGAAGCAGCGAATTATGAAGACAGGGTGTGTCATCTCATTCTCTGCAGCTTTCATCACCGCCATGTTGAGAGAAAAGCTCACTGGAGGCCTTCAGCCTCAATTCCAGCCTGGAACGTCGGCGTGCGGAAATCTACCACAATGGCCTACTTCTAGTTCTCCATCAAAACACACACACTCAAACACACACACTCGGGAGTCTTGATGTACTGAATGTGTGCTCATTCGCTGTACAAATCCAATAAGATGTACTGCAAATTGAATTAGAGCGTTACAGTAATTGTGGTTGGCCAACAAATATTTGGGGAAAGTTTGAGTTGTGTAACAGTCGGGCATCGTAGTGAAAATGACAACAGCGTTGCTCTACTTTTTCTTTCTTAATGAGTCACCTCACTGTCCTCTGAATTTGCAATTCGAATGTTTACTTTGTATTTGTGTACAAATACAAAAATCCATTATATTTAGTATACTCGTAAATTCAGCTGCTTCAGTTTTTTTGTCTGTGAAGCAACCACAAATTGTGTTTTTTGCGACACATCTGAAGAATACACTATACAAGGAAATGTGTTGAAGTAATAAATCGTCACTGAAAGACAAGCGTTATATGTCGGGGGGGAGCTAGAATTAACCTGGGTTGTTAGTGGAAATTAGGAAGAGCCTTGGCCTGTGCATATACGTTTTTTTTTTTTTTTTATTCTATTTCAACTGTTAACTAAAAGATAAAATTTATTTATACTATTATTTTATGTATAATTATTTTTTTCAAATGAAATAAAATACTTTGCAATAAAATTACATCAAATTAAAATTCACTGATAGTGTGTTGGGCGCCACGGTGCCCGACTAGGTAGCACGATGGCCTCACAGTTCAGAGGTGGAGGGTTCGATTCCGGCTCTGAGTTTTCATGTTCTCCCCGTGCCTGTGCGGGTTTTCTCCGGGTACTCCGGTTGCCTCCCACATTCCAAAAACTTGCACGTATGTTCATCGAACACTCAAAATTGTCCCTCTGTGCTTTTGTGAGCGTGAACGGTTGTCTGTCTTTGTGTGCCTTGCGATTGGCTGGCAACGAATTTGGGTTGTACCCTGCCTACTGCCCAAGGACAGCTGGGATAGATGAATAATGTGTAGATGTGATAAGATGCCAGCAAAGCACATTTTTCTATTAGACAAGGCTTTGCATTTCATTGGCATCAAGAGGCCACGAAATAGAGCCAAAATGTTTTTTTTTTCAACCAGGCTTTGACCTGAGCATTAAAAACCGCACACAGGTGAGTTTTTTCCAGCAAATAGCGGAGTACAGGATCTAAATTAAGGACATGAATAGGTGAATTTTGGAAAAGGGAATAATAAATATGAGAGGAGAGTGCTGTATCGTAAAACCAAGGAAAGCAAAACCTCACCTATTGAAGACACCTCACACATAGTTGCTAATCCAAACATTGGACCTCATTGAAACTGTACCGTAAAAAGGGCCTCGCCGATGTTGATGCTGCATTTTGGTGCTTTTATGTCATCATTTTGGTTGGATCCTAAATCCATCCCATAACAAAATAAAACAAAGTGGCTGATGTATTGAATTTCCGTGCTAAAAGCGTTCCACCGCTTGTCAACACACACGGCTGGCTTTGTTCTGGCATGTGGCCGTCATACTGTATCTGTGAGCTCAGCCCACCGTCCATTACAAGGCAATTACGGCCCTGCCTTTAAAATAATTACGCTCGCCGCGCTTTGATTCCGCTCTTGGAATAATAAAACACTTCCAACCGCAATCTCGCCGCTATAGCGACAATTAAAGTTAAAAGTTGTTGCACAATAAGAGGCCACATGCTTTGGATTGGGCCCTCCTCTCGCGCACACACACACAACCCCAGCATGCGATGGGGGTTTATTTATTAGGAATTAAAGAGGAGAAGTCACTTATCTGGTTCAGATGGAGGGCTCCCGACACACACATCTGCAGACCAGCTGAGTCGGGAGCGGTCGTGCTGTCAGGCATGCATTGCATCGGGGTACTTGTTCTTTTTTTTTTTTTTTTCTTAAAAGACAAACAAGCAACGAGCTCAGGGATGCGGTCCAGGACGTTTTGTGTTGAAATGGAGGCCTGACTCGGTCTGGCATGCACATGTTTTGTTGAATTTATTTATTTATTTTTAAATTGCTCATGTCCTTTCCTTTTATTAGTCGTTCTTAATCCTTTGCCGTGATATTGTTGGCAAAAGTGCTTCAAACAACACCGTCATTACCTGCGTTTTAGCGTGTGGTACAGAGAAGCCACGTCTATTTTAGTAACATATTCACCTGTTAGTATTGAAACGTTGTAGAAGAAATCAGACCAAGCGGCGACCTAGCAGCAAACTCTTTAATGAACAAAAACAAAATCGATCAAATGCCCTTTTCTGTTTTCAAACTGCCTCACAGTTTGTCATTCGTGGCGCGTCTGTCGCACAGCCGTCGCGCGGTACCCGTCGCACGTTGGAACAAATCAAATTCCCGGCAAATGGGAGCAAGGGCCCTATTCGGATCAAAGCGTCCGGTAACCAGAAGCTGCTGTGCGGATTGCCGGCCAAAGCAAACAGACATGCAAACACATGTGGCGGCGCATCCGCAAGATCACCCCCCCCTTTGCTAAATGATAGAAGCCGGAGGAGAACGCCACCGCAACAGTTTACTCGTGGGTAAAGGCATTTGCCATCTTCAAGCAAAAACAAAAATAAAAATAAAAAACCAAGAAGCTCGGAATGGATGATGTGCTCGCATGACTGTAAATATAACAAAAAAAAAAACACGTACATGATATCAGCACATGTAGTATTTGCCCACCTTATTGAGCCATATTCAGATCTGACAGCGTATACTGAAATAATTATGATCTCGACGGTGACACATTTGTAGTTTTTAACAAATCATCTAGCATCATACTTTTCCAGATTTTAACTAACCCCTTGGCCTTGGCTAAACTTTTACCCCTTAATAGGAACTAGAGGAACATGTATAAGATTGCAACTCAACGTACATTTCCACTTTCCAGAGTGAGGCAGAGTGAACGATGGGGAGCGTTGAACCAACCCGTCAGTCAGTGGGATGCATGTTGATTCGAGGCGAAGTGGGCCTCAGCAAGAGCACACACCAAAAATGTTCTGTTTATGACAAGTTCATTTATAGCTTTCAGCCAGCGTTCAACATACTTGTCACCATCAGCACACTCCCTCATGTCAACTCATTTGCAGAGTGGCTGGATAAATAAACATGTTTCAGCCTGTTTTTTTTTTTTTTTCTTGAAGTTCCAGAGTACAGTTTGGATGGATTCTTGGTCGCGTGCCAAACTCGACTTTGCTTTAACATTCATCAGCGTGAGTGTCCCCTGAAAAGAATCATGCGAGCAGTCACACTGTTAGGCCGGCAAACACTTGAGTCAGCAGGGAAACATCTGCATTAAAAAGCAGAAAATCCCCAATAAAAAGCCCTCTAATGTGAAACAGTCCCACCATCAAAGCAAACCTTCACAAATATTTGCTGAACTTGTACATTTTGCTATTAATGCCGCTTGAGACATCGCTCAGTAATTCTGCGTTTGATTTGCAACTTCGCTGTAACTCGTAGGGGAAGACGGGGGTGCTCATGAGAGGAGTTTAGGGAATCGCTTGAAGATAGACTAGGAAGCAATGATAATATCGCCACAATCAGAATCCAAATACTGAATTGGTTTATTAAAGACCATGAAAAATGATGTATTGAACGGGAATATTTCTATGAGCCCTTTGCCCAAAATTGTCAAGGAATTAGCATAGCAAGAGTGACTAGCTTAACTTTCTGATCAGGTTTAGTGGCAAGATTTTGCCTAGCAACAAACGTGTGGCCAAGAGAGCAGCAAAAGTACAGATAACAACAGAGTAACAAAAGCAAATGAGGCATGACTAGGAAAAAACAAACATTGACATGCAAAAGAAAGTGTTGCGTTTGTGACACTATTTGCGTTAAATTTCGACCTCACATCATTGTTATGGCGGAAAAGTAAAAAGGTATCTTAGGATAATTCTCCCGTTCCATTGAAAAAGACTCGCTGAATGAGCGAATCAGCCCACACTAGCTAGCATAAAGCAAGTTAGCATTTAGGATTTCATTGGCTGATTTTTTTTGGTCTTGATGTTCTTTGTGCTGAATTGGTGTTCATGTTGCTGTGATCCCTTTTCAAATGATGTACGGAAAACGCACATCGACAGCCATGGTGTCCTCAAACCCACTGTGTTTATTCACAGACTATACTTTGTACTTATGGCTAGATTGTGAGGCAGTTGTCCTTTTCCCAATACATATGTTACATGTTGGAACTTGTACAGTACCAAAAAGTCCAAATACTGTGGTATTTAAATGATTCAACAAATGTTTGAAAATACAATACATGGGTGACTCTGGCGTATTTGAAGCTCCCCCGGAACTCAATTAAAAAAAGAAATAATTGACTTGAGAAAGTAGTCAGTGCAGGCATTTGTAAGTTACCATGATGTGTACATATACCCGTTACACGTTTAATTAATGCCTTATAAAATTTGCTTCATATCACGACTAAAATGCGATCACTGGAGCTGGACCTTTTCTAGCTGACTTCTATACCCCGATGATTTCCAGCCGCGTTTATTTGAAATTTAATTTGAACTTTCCGTCTGTATTGTATCCAACATACCGTCCATGTGATTCTTCCCAAAAAGTGTGCAATGGCCGTCTGAGCCATTTCGAATAACTTTTGATGGTCTTCAAAGCAAACTGCACGTGATTCTGTCTGGTTTTATAGCGTTTCTTAGCCTGACATTGTGTGTGAGATTTAAACAAGAGGTTCTTTTGTGTGTCAAAAACCTCAAGTTTTTCAAGACGAGTGCTGAGGGATCATGGTATTCAAATCACGGCGAGAGCAAAGCGCTTCCTGATCCTGCCGTCTGGAAGCCATCCGGAGAAGGTGTACCACATCTTAGAATAATGCTGCACGCTCTTTGTGTTCGCTAACCAAAACGCTCCTTCCTGATCATTTAGTCCATCGACATGCATTGAACATTGTACGCACGCTCTGAATGCATTTAAAAGGCCCTTCCATGCACTTTGAGCCTCGGCCGTGCGGTTGCGACGGTTTTAAACAATATTGCAGCTTAGCGCGAGAAGCTTTTCATGGTGGTTTTGAGTCACTGGGTGTTATATAAACTAGCAGGTGCTACTCAGTTGTGGCACTTTGGAAGGCTTGACAAAAGCAAAGTGACGAGCAAGCTCATGTGGTAAAGGACTTTAGCTCAGTGTGAGACTTCCTGTCAAACCAGAACACTTTTAGGATGACTACACCAAAGGCAAATTGTTATGACAGTAGAAAATAGCATATATTGATATGATGAAAACACCTGGAACAAAAATGATGACATTTCATTTTTTACATTTTTATTTTGTCTCTTTCTTACCCGTGCTACCCAGTGTGTGGTGCACTGGCAAAATTATCACTCCTGTCATAAAGTGCAAAACATTTATTTATTTATTAGATCCCCTGCTGAATCCAAATACTGTGAATACATTTTAGTTGTATGGGACTTTGCACAGACTCACTAAAGCTTCACTGAGTTCAAATACAGTTATACGTATGTAAAATACAGAATCACAACAATTTACAGTTAGATGTATGTACATTTGATTTAAACTTAAATGTGTTCAGTTAAAAAGAAACAAACTGCAATTAATCATGGGCAAGACTGAAGAGTCATCAAAAGATGTGGTAACACACCACAGTGATTGGATTGACAAGTCCCCAAGGAAATTAGATACTGTTTTGAACCAATGGGAAATTCCAGTACTAATTCTAATAGCATACACCACAAACTACAGTTTACTGTATAAAAGTTGAAAGTTTTATGAACTTATTAGTTCAGCAAGCTTCATTGGCATATTTCTTTTTATTTTATTTATTTTTTTAAATTCCAGTTCTTAAAAACCCTCTAACCAATCAAAATGCACAGACACTTTCCCACAGGAGAAGAATCCATTTCTGGGTTCGAAGCAAGTGAACACAGCCAATCAGCAAGCGCCTCCTAACAATGAATACACAGTGTATTGCACACATTGTGTTTTGCAACAATACTTCACCCGAGTTATAATTTCATGTGTACCTGTGGATGAAATAGTGAAACTAAAATATACACGAGCGAGGTACGTATGGCGACAGTTCCAATCAAATGAATGGGAGCGCCGCGCTGCCTTTCAATATAGCCTCTTTTTTCGTCTTTCTGTAGCAATCTACGTCTCCCTTGACTAACACTCTTTCTTTTTAATTGATAAAAAAAAGCGACCTTCCATTAGGCAAGCCCCCTCTCTGTCCATTTTTAAAACCCGTTTGAGGACATACTTTTATTCCTTAGCTTTTGACTCAACATGACACTGTCGCTGTTCTGTAGTCCTTCTGGTATCTACTGTATATGTATTAATGTGTTTTAATTTGTGTTCTGATTTCACACTAATTTATATTACACCATATGGAAAGGACTTTGTTATAGATCCAGCTGTTGTGAAATGTGTTGTATTGTGTAACATAATGTCCGAGGAGGCGCAGAACTCAATACAAGCTCGCACGGAAAAAAAATCACAAAGAAGTCACCCAGTATTGCGATGGTCGAGTCATGGTCGAATTCCGAAGCATCGCAAGGTGTAATGATGAGACATTATCACAAACTACCACAGTGAATAAAGCATTTAAAAATTCTCTTTTCCAATTTGCTTTTTTTTCCTGGCTTTTTTTGTGACTACTATTAAACACAGAATAAGTAACTTCAGCTACGTGAAGTTAGCGGACTCATTGTTGACAAACAACATTTTCCGCTTGAATTCCGCCTTTGTTGATCGTCAAACAAATGTTATGAAGGGATTATTTCTATTCCCATAATTGCAAAATATGAACAATTTGGAGGTCAAACAACATTCAGGAAAAGGTTGCATTCGACCACAGTTGTTCAGGAGTTACAAAAGCATAAATTGACATTTTGAAGTAAAATTTACGGTGACCCAAACAACTTTGCACCTTTGTTTGATCTAACGTATGTAACGTGATCCGGCCTGGTGACAATCAAACAGCTACACCTGCAGGAAAACTTCTCCATCAAATTGCTTTTGTGTTCTCCATGTCCATTTCAAGGTCAACTTTTACGAGCTGAAAGCAACCACCAGGCCACCGGGCGTGAGGTGCACAGGTACCGTGGAGCTACAAAGCGACCAAACGTGGGTGTGCTTCAAAGGCACCAGGCAAAGATTGTAGACAGGGCGTAAGTATGAGGCAAGGAGAAGAAAAAAAAAACCTCTCCTGGATAAGGACGTAATTGTTTAGAGGGGTCCTGCACATTAGCTCCAAAATACAATACAGGTTTTGATATATACTATATGGCAGCCTTTGATGTTAATGGAAACCAGCGGGCAGCAATCTGCTTCATGACTCTGACAAATAACAGTTTCCTTAAGGCGAAGAAAAAGAAGAAGCATGGTGAAGGTTAGCATGAAAATGTACATACTTGCCCCATGTGTTCATTCCCTCTGGATCAATGTTAAAACTTGCCAGAGTGTGGTTGCGGTGCTATTTGTTAGCACGAGTGCGCCATAAATAATAATAATAAATAAATACAATTTTCACCATCGTTGTGGGAGGGTCACAAGCGCCTAGAAAAACAAATATATCTGATTATAAAGAAAGTGTCTAATGCTACGCACCAATTCAGTCATCCTCAATGAATCAGTGAATATGGTAAAACAACGTTATTTATTGTGGATAGGGAGCGACCCCTGTCTCGAAATTTGAAAACAAATTTCAGAGTAATTTGACATGATTGGCTTCGATACATCGTATTGTGGAACCTCCTTTACGCAATATAATCTTATTCTAAGTGTTACATTCAAGCGACTGTTTATTTATTTTATTAAGATAAGCCGCACTTCTTCGTCGCTCTGACAAGTTCTTCTTCGTGTCGGGACATAGAAACGGGGAAGCCAAATTTCAAAATGCGAGAAATTCCAGAGTATATTACTCTGCAGATGCACCTCTTGAATGATGGTGTTTCTCACTGAGTTTTAAGATAAACTCACGCTTAATAATTTATTATTGTTATCAGTAACAATTTATTATTCCTTATTAAGATTTGTAGCCTTAGCGTACAAAATACTTGAAGCAAGTGAAATACAAAAACTGCTAACTGGTTGGAAGTAATATGCTGGCAGACGGTCACTAAATCACGTAAGGAATCCTCATCACAGGGCCATCAGGGCAATGATGAAATGCAGAATAACACAAAACACACATTCCGTCTTGAGCGTTAGATGCATTGGCCAGACATTCAAAGACATCATGTATGCTCACCACACATGTGAGCGTGATCAGAGCTGACTTCGCCGTACAAGTGAACCCCCGCAGGTGGAACTGGAGCACAGCTTCATGCGCCGATCCAAACGGACAGGCCTCGTTAAAGGAGGTAATCGGCACGTAAGGACGTTCTAATGGTTCACAGAGCCTCTGATCGGGTAAAAAAAAAAAAAAAAACGACACCGCCAAATGTCTCCATGGGCCGACTGATTGACAGCGAGAACATGTGAATGATAGTTTGACGTGTACTTGAGGGAATGTACTTCAGAACGATGCTTTATGGCTGGAGCAAAGCGGTATGCAGTTAACAGGTTTCAGACATGAGAAGAACACAAAGAACATTGCAGTTAAGCTTGCGTGTTTAACCCCGAACAAATTATGACAAAGAGATGAAAATAACATTTGGGAAATATTACTTTTTTTCCTCATGGCTCAAGAAAAATAACAGCCCGTTAGTTTGTACATATGTGCCACTAATGCACTACCAGATGTTGGTAAGCCTAGCTTAGCCGCTTAGCCTTGCATCATTTAAAGCTAAACACTTGCCAAAGGCTTGATTTAATAATTAATAATCATGAATTTACATTTCCAAATCCATTACTTATGGGGCTTAGACGCATTTATATTTACAGTAGAGTATGTCCAACTCATGAGGTAGCAAATGTGCATTAGCTGAGCAAAATATGCTTGCCTTACATTATCAACGTGAACAGGCTAGCCTAACTTTTAACTAGCAAAACTAAATGTCTAACACGGCTATTTGACACCTTTGGAGCCCATGAAAACAGTAGCAGAAATCCAGATTGTAGCTATATCCTGTTAAAGAGGCTAGTTTGCGCAGCATGCTAGCTTGTGATTATCTAAATCACTGGGCTTCTTTTGCTACATTAAAAACAACCAGAAAAACATTTCCAATCACCAGTACACATTTCAGTTAACTTTTTTTGTGATTTAGTATCTTGAAAATAACAACAGGGCTGCAGTTGAGGTATATTTCTTGATAATTCAAGATTCAGAATGTTCATCGTAGGTACAGTAAAAACACGGTACATGAGTACAAATTAAATACAATGTATTTTTTTAAGGCGACCATATTCAAGTTCACGAGTAGGAAAAGCCTAGTTTGTGCAAAAACAAGACATATAGACTATGCAAAGATACAAGCATTCGATCTTTCAAGTATTATAGGTGTTAATGCACTGTGTAAACACTCAACTGCAATGCCAGATGCAGAGTGGATTAGCTTAGCACAACACGCAAGCCTCACATTACTGTCAAATAAAATTTCCAACTGTAAAATGTAAAAATTGTAGATATTCCTAATTTAGGACAAAAATATTATTACTGCTGTCATAGAACATGCTAAAAATCATGGCTGCTAGCCCTAACCGGATAACTACAAGCCCTTAATCTATGTTTTCATTAATAAAACCTATTAGTGTTTCCCCCAAATGTCAAATGGAATTTACACTTTTACAAATGGGGCTAATACATTTTTTTAAAGCAATCCACCCCAATTATGATCAAAGCAATTCCCTTGGACGAGGCTCAGAAATAAATCCGTAAACCTGCATCGCTGGGACCTCGTCTACACAAATTGAACGTTTCATTATACTCAAATAATTTTACATGGCCCACAGCGCAAGCAAGACTTTTCAGCCAAAACAGGCCAGCGGTGATCCACATTGAAGTTTTGAACAGCAAAACCAATGCCATGAATCAGACTTAGTAAGGAGTAGGAAGTAAAGATACACCACCCACTCCCACCACTGAATTGCTTTTTAAAAGAGAGGACATGTTGGTTATAAATAGGAATCAAAAGAACTCCCGTTTTAGTTTCATCAGTAAAGGCATGCCGGACATCTTTGAGAGCTTTGTGAATGTTTTACTAGACAGGTGACAGAAACATGTGGATTGCATCAACACAGTACCCCCAGCTCACTTTGGTCAGTTCCAGCCATAAAAGAAGAGCGATTACAAAGCGACCTAATGAAGACGCTGATCAAAGTGCGTTATGGTAATACATAGCAGGTGGTTGACTCCCCCCCACCCCTCCTTTTCTCGCGGATTTCCCATGTGCTGCCACAAGAACAATGCGCAGGGCACGTTTCAGTGCTATTTAAAACATGTATAGAGTCATCTGGATGACCCCTTGAAGGGTGCGTTCCACTGTATGCCAAAAAAAAGGCCTGATGTGGTTAAAGCAATAGCAACTGGATTGGAGATGCATGCCCAATTTTAAATAAAGATGGCGGACATGTAATTTCATCCAGAATATACCACAATATAGGTTACCGTACATATATTATTGAGATCCAATATCTAATTTGGCTTTTACAAAGGAATATCAGGACCATGTTGAAAGAAAAGGAAGTAAGGAACAGGTGGTTGTTAATTAAGGCTCACAATAATGTTTCTTTGCGAAGCAATTTTGCTTTCTAATTATGAAGAGCATTTTTTTTGCAGGTTAATCCCAGAGACCTGAGGCAATGGTTTATTTAACAATAAAAATACAATAAAATGAATAATAAAAATATCAATAGTAATATCAACAATTTATTTTTGCTATTAACTCTAGTATATCTACCAATAACAATAACACATTTACAGAAGTAGTCAGACTGAGTGCTATTAAATCCAAGTAAAAAAAAAGTTTTTTTTCTCATACCTTTGATAAAGATTCCTCAAAACAATTTTAAATATTGTTTCTCTTTTATAATTTTTTGAAAATCACTTTCTTTACTTTTAAATGTTTACTTTTAAAAGTTTTCTGTTAATGTGTTAAACTTTTGTCAAAGTACTTTCTAACAATATTCATAGGCTACTTTTGTTTTCTCTGCTTTGCTTTTGAATGCTGTTTGTTAATGATTTTCAATGTTGTCTTGTATGTGCTATAAAACTGCCTTGCCATTTACAGTCGACTCAGCACCTTACTACGTTTTAAAACATTTTAAATTACATTTATTAGTGACTGAAATATAATATTGGCAGGCACGTTGGTTGGCGTTTACTTGATGAGTTTATTTGTACCTGCGCTCGCAACGGTGCTGAGCAACATCTGGAACGTGCCGAAACGACTTCCGCCTTGAGCGCCAGTGCATTGTGGGACTTGAAGTTTTCTTTGTTACGCCTTCGTCTCTCTTTTGGTGAATCCCGCACAAAAGCAAGCGTTTCTCGGCAAACGGTATCAACAGCACATACACAAAAATGACCAGACACGACTCGCGCGCGTGGCGTTTTAAAAAAGCGGACAATCGACGCAAACGTAAGTCCCAACGCACTACAAGAACCAGCGTAGCCCAGCACGCTAAACCAGGCAGCATAAACACAACTCCAGGAACATGAAAAGATCGGGTGACAGTGAGGGGGAGAAGAGAAGAAAGGTACTGATAGCGTTTTATCTCCATCGCGTCTGGCACATTTCTCACGGCTGCGCGCTCGATGAATGTCTAACGCTCCGAATGTGACGCTACTGGCTGCTTTGCAGGGGCTAGCGAGACGTGGGGGCCAGCGCATACCCCACCTTGCCTCTGTGCTTTATTGATTTTTTTTAACTATACTTGCCGATCTCCACACTCCTCAAACACCACCAGCGCAAAGAGCTGCGTTCAAATGTCTTTATACAATTACAAGGTAATCGCTAGCTAACTGACGCAGGCGTGCAACATCCTTCATCCTCCTCCTTCTCCTCCTCCTCCTCCTCCTTCTCATCCTTTGGGGGGCGGGGGGTCAGGGGGTGAGAGTGTATGACACCAGCCTCAGTCAGTTGCAGGGATTAAAACAGTAATGTAACAAGTAACAATAAAAGTTAGGATGGATAAAATTAGGTGTACAAAATGAGCAGGCTGATTCGGGAATAAAAGCAACAGATTTAAAAACAAAAGACATACTTGGCATTGGTCTGGTAGTAGAGGGGGCGGGGTGAGCACTGGCTTATTCGCATGAGACAGGACCGCCCCTTAGGCGTATGAAGGCATGCTTTAAGATCCATTTCTGTCTTTGCCGTCCTCAGTTATTATGCTAGCGAAACTCGCCATTGACCCCGCAGTAGAGGGAGGCTGGGGGAGCTGTGTTTGATTCCATTAAAACCCTCGTGTGGTATTAGTCTGTTAATTAATTGGTAAAGTGTGATTTAAGTGGAAAGGGATGTTAACCTCAATAATAAAAACTAAAATAAAGTAAAACTACTCACCCAACAAAGTCACTTGAAAGAGGGTGCAAGGAAGATGTTTGCACCTTGCAATCTTGTATGTAGTAGAAAGCGGCCCTCCAGGACTGGAGTTTGACACCCCTGCGCTTTAGGTTTGAAATAATGAGACAAGTGTTACTTATGTACAGCCGCTATAAATGGTTACAGTACATTGAGTACAGCACATATTTGCAAATTTGGTTGATTATTATGGTGTTTGATGTTTGAAGGGCCATAATCGGTCTGGCTGTAATTTTTCAGTGTGGGTCAGGAAACATACCCCCCCCCAACCCCCCTCAAAAAATGATAAGCGAGAGTGTTCTTTGTAACTGTAACTGATTATTTCATAATTTTCAGTCATATTAAAGGAAAACATTAAATATCGTGAGCATGTCTTTTTTATTGTTTTCCAATGACTTGCTTCATGGCAGATGATGTTGTGGTTACTTGTTATAAAAAACTGCAGAAGTAGATTGAAGTCAGCAAAAAAAGCGAATAAAAGTTTTACTTCTTCCCCCTTTGGACCTGAGTTGCAGTTGCTCGGATAATGCCATATGCTTGATGACTGCCGAACACGTGCTGTTGATCCAGTAACTAATAGTCGGCTTCATTTCTCTTCAGTACCAGCTGTGAGTGTGATTTTTAGACCGTAATAAATGAATCTGGCTGATTTTATAATAACCCTTTAGATCCGACTGACTGGAGTGGGTGTGCGTGTGTGTGTACATTTTTCACAAGCAGTAACTTTGTGGTTTCATGAGATGTGTCTTAAAAAAAAAAAAAAGAACGCCCCTTATAGTCTATCTTGTCTCTTATCTCCTGACTCGACTATTCATCTTTGCCCACATGTGTTTGGATTGTGAAAACTATGTAGGACGCGTTTCCTCCTGTTTACCAAAAAAGCCAATGATGGCCAGATGAGCCGTCAGGGTCAGAGCCAGAACTGGTTCCAGCTGGCCCTCAGGCGGACCTTGTGGCTTCGCTTCCTGTCTCTTCTGCTCGAGTGTATTCGCTCTCGGCGGTTGTATAACGACACAGGCAGGATGATATTTAATAAGTTGGATATTGTGGTTGTCGTGTGTTTTCTTTCACTGTGAACTATGTGCGCTACCGTGGCCCCTGTTGTCATTGAGCGTTTGGGAACAAACGCACAATCCTAGAAAATCCCAGCAGGCCAGACATCCTGTCTACATTTTTATCAGCTACTTTGAAAATGCTTACAAGTCAAATCTGCTGTACGTTCAATATGTGGATAGACACGTCCAATTTTTGAGGCTCAGTTTGGGGCTCTGTGCAGATCCTTCAAGGGGACATATCACGGAAAACTGACTTCAATTGTTTTTATAGAAAAAGTTGTCTGTGGCATTCCTGAATCCATATAATAGCCACTCAGAAGTGAGCTATTAACTTTTCAACAAGTTTCAGATTTATTAATATGTGATTTAACCGTCAATGAAATAGAATATTTATTTTTTTTATTTTATTTTTAATATTTTATTTTTGAATATTTTGAATGGATTGTATAGACACAGAGTAGAGTAAACTAAGTCAAATTCCCCCCATTTATACACAAATAATAATATATCAATTAAATGTTCATAAAAAATTACTATATACAAAATGACTGCATAATAATTTCGCATTGAAGCTGTCTAATGCATGACATGATGCGAGCATTCAAAGACAGTGGGTAATTTTGTTACGGTATTTGTTTGATTTTTTTATTTTAATATAGAATTACACCGTTGCCATTAATTTTATTTTTTTTAATATTAGCAGTGGCATTTTTATTTCATTGCACTTGACAGTTAATCATGTAACTACTACTTGCTTGTTGCTACTTATTTTGCTACAAAACTGTTCATATATTGATTTAAAAAGTGAGTCTTTCAAATATTTCATCGTATTTTATCATAATTGTCAACACAGAGATGAAGAGGTTTGACCTCCGTCCCTTAACCCGATGTACTCATGTCGTTTTTTTTTTTGTTGTTGTTTTTTTTAATGCAAGTTGCCATTCGGGCCCTTGATGACAAGCGTAATGTGCGGCGTCCAAACAGGATGCGTGTGCATGTGTATGCGTGTGTGAGCAGCGGGCTAAGTAATGATCGCACAGGGTCACCAGATGTTCCGAGGTCTGGTCCTCAGCCCGGCGCTCTGCTTAGATCAGCCTCATTGGTTTGCTCGGGTTTGCGGCAGACTGTTTCGGCTTTTTTTCTTTTTTTTTTTCCACTTCCCAAACGCTCATTAAAATGGTTTGTGCTTCCCTCTGCACTTCTGTTAAATTAACAACTAGCGAGGTAAAAGCTGATTACGTGGCCGTGCGTCCCGGACACGGTTAATCAATTCTCACCGCGCGCAAAACGCTAGCCGGTGAATTAGTGTAAAGCGAACGATTTACGGCAACTAATGCTGACGTCCTGTCATGTCGGACGTGGTGTTTTAGCAAGAGGTGTGTTGTGGGGTGGGGGGGATCTGATCCAGCGCAATCAGCATTTTTTTTCTCTCTGTCCACCATTTTTCCCCCTCCATCTTGCTCACTCTATTAATGAGCCTGTAATGGAGAAATAGTGTGGGATGGTGACATAAAACAGGGTAGCGTATAAGCGCCCAACAGCGGTAGATTTACACCCCGGCTTTTTTTGTGGAATGGCAAAAAGGGGAACGCTTCGACATGGGGGGGCTTCATCAGACCCCCACCGGTTGAGCTGTGGAAAAGCCAGACCTCCCGAAAAATACGGCTGTGCCAGATAATGATACCATTACACTAATGGAGCTGGCAAATGAAGGAGAACCTTGATGCCCTACTTTATTACCGGAGGGGGTCGTTTCCTCGCTGCATTCCTAATGGCCCTGAGCACACAGTATTGATCAGGCTATCATGCTGCTAATCCTCCACTGAATTACTTATCGCCTGCAAGGTGTCGATCCGCCGCTCTGGCCTTGCCGCCGGGAGTCCAGCAGGGGACCCACTGGGCCATTTATCCAGTCGTGATTTAGGGCCAAACGGGGACGGTGTCTGGAAGGTCTTCGACGAGCGGTGGGCCGGCCGGTTCAATTACCATCCCCAAAAAAAGAAAGGCAAGCAAATGAAGCTAACAGCTTTCATTTAATTAAGGAGTAGGCAATGATGTGGTTCCTCCCCCTCTTTACGGCCCCGTTGGCTGCAGTGGAAGCTGTGAGGTTGGGTGTTGTTCTCGCTAATTGTGCTGTAAATAAGGCTGAGGGTGGATGCTTTGCACCGGCTCTTTGGTCAGCGTTGATTACAAAGCGCTTTACATCTATAACGCTACTTCCTCCGTGACGGCTGACGCTGTCCTGACTCGTATTCCCGACTATAGTTGGGGCCGCTTTAAATCGCTGTCACAAAACTGTTGCCACCAACAGCAACGTCGTCCTGAAATCAAGTTCAATTGTTCCGTAAGGCCGCTAAGAAGAACTCTAATTATGTTGATATTTAATTATATGTCGCCCGTTGGCAGCGTATAACAGCAGCTTCGCCGTTAGCCACTAACAGATAGCTGCTAAGCAAGTACCCGAAATTCGTGGTATTGCTTCTGAAAATGATAACCGGGCAGCTGCCGTTGCTACTGATGACATTTTAACAAACCAAGCTGACGCAAATGTGCCGTAGAAGGCAAAATTACTACCGTGGTTGTGACGTCACCTTTTCTCATGGACCAAAAACCTAGGGAGAAATGTGTCTAAAATCGCACTTATGTTTTTAGAGCGGAAAATAGTGTTTTTTTGAGCACAGTAAATTCAAGTAAAATTTGTTGATTATCCAAAAATGAAAACCAGTTCAATTTAGTAGAATTTCCCGTAGGATCTCAGAATTTCTGAATATTTAATATCTGATAAATGATCGTGACGATTAAAATGCATATTATTTTTAGTACATACCTAATCCGACTTGCTTATCCACGATTAAAGAATGTCATTGTGAATGCTAACTGTTCATCCATCTCCACTTGCAAGCAGATTGAAACTCACTCATCAAATAATCTTTTCTGCGTTTTTGGTGCGCATCAGTTTTAAGATTACAGTGATTACACGTGACGGAATGAACCAGCATAGAAGTGACACCAGTTTGTTTTCTTAATCCAACCATCCATTTTTCAGATTTATCACGATCTGGAATCAATCTGATTTTGGGCACCCTGGACTAGTCGGCAAGGAAGAGTAGAGTTTGTTTTAATCAAACCTGACAAGTATGAACTTAGCCTCAGTCTCAATTTTGAGTCCAATTACGTCAGGCTCCGTTCTATTCATGGTCAAGATGATGTGAAGTCTATCCCAGCTCACCTCGTACCGGTCTTCAGTCAATCAGAGAGTTTGTTTTAAACCGTACCACACCTGACAAGTGTGAATAAAGCGCCAGGCTCAGTTACAAGTCTGATTACATCGATTACATTTTTAGGAGAGAATGAAGGATTGTGTGGGATTTATATGATGGGAACAAGGCAGGTGTAGCCAGAGCCCATCGTCATTACAAATGAAAAGGAGGGTCAGGTCAGAAGCCCGGGGTGTGCGACCTGTCATATCCTTGGCTCCTTTACAAGGCCCAAGTGAGCAGTAGCTACGATGGCATCCTCACATCGGCGGAGCCCTCCACGCACCTTTGGCCTTGGCTAATCAAAAGGTTTAGCTTAAGGGGGGCATTTAGCCCCTTTTGGCTCGAGCCAATCCACGAGCCATAAAGATGTATTTATATTTTTCCATCTGCAACAACCTGGACTTATTGATCCAGATTTTCAGTCATTTCTTTCAGCGCGCGCCATCAATATTGTGCAAACATCCGTCCACTCGAGGGTTGACCTCAGCCCCGCCCCCCTCATTCCCTCCAGCCTCTATTTTCCCCTTGCTCCCATTGGACTTCAATGATATACTATTGTGAAAAGTAAAATCAATGAATGAATATGAAGTTTTGGTGATATAATATAGTGTGAGCCGGAGCCCTCGGGCCTTTCATTGATCTCCTCAGTGAGCGTTGATTAGTCTGCAGCTCATGTTTTCCTTGACGACTTTTTACCTTGTCCTGCTCAGTTTGATCCTTTTTGCGACAGAGAAGTTAACAGATCGAGTTGATTAGTCAAGCATGGCGAATTTAATTCCGCCGCCGCCACTAAAACCAGGATGACATTTTGTCGTTGGGTGTAAGGTCGTCATATCTTTTGTCGGGTCGTGCTAATCAGTCGTAAGTCAGCTTTTAGAGCGGCGCGGTAATGGCGGCGGGGATCATCGTGACATTTCCAAACGCGTGAGACAATTCCCGAGAATAAAAGGAGCCACTAAGTTTGCGTTTATGAGGCGTGTGATGAGTTGCCGCGGATGACTTCCCGTTATCAACTATAAAGGGTCAGGAATAGCTTCTCGTGCTCAACGTGGGAAACCATCCACGTCGTTCCCTCATTTCCTGCCACCTTTCTTTTTTTTCCTTCTCCTTTTAATGCAGCTTATCCATGTTGGATGCGTGACATTTCAAAGGTTTCGTGACGTCTACATTTGGTTTGCATCTGGAGAGATAATAATCATCTTTTAAAGGCCCATCTGCATTGTCTTGTGAAGACGGTCTGCCACCGTCTCCCATATGCGCTTTTGAGGTTATGTGATCAAACTACACTCTTAAATGGAAAATCAGATACCCCGTGCAAAGGTTTTTGCTGTTTGGAGTGGTTTTGCCTTGCTGAAATGTCACAGTAAATCAAAGTGGCGTCTGCCAGCAATGATTCTCCATAGCCTCTATGAAATCGCCAGGAAACATTTGACTACATTCACTTCATTAACTTTTGATTTTTAAAAATAATTCTACTGCATTGCAAGAATTTCTCTGACTATACGCAACTCCCGTTTTCAGTATTATGCAGACAAATGTAACCCAGGGGAGTTATTCCATAGTGGAGATGAAGGCTGCTTGATTATGAAAAAAATATGAATCATAATTATTTTAGTAATAATTGAATAATGACAATTATTCAAACGATTACTTTTTTTTTGGGAACAAGACAAAACAATGTTTAATTGTAAACACAATTTAGACAAATCTAATTCATAGAACACTATCCTTATATAAGTTCCTTTTGGATAAATAGTTATTTAAAAGTAAAAAAAAAAAAGGTGCAACTGTATAAATTCGAGTATGGTTTCTTTGTATAAAGAAACACCGCATTGGACTGCACTTGCTGTACACTTAAATTGTCATAGAACGTTTGTTACATTTATATGAACAATTTCAATAGAACGCTCAAAATTTAAACTCATTAATACCAACTCTCTCTCTCTCTCTCTCTGTATATATATATATATATATATATATATATATATATATATATATATATATATATATATATATATATATATATATATATATATTGTGAGATGGCCAACGCAAGCAGTATCAAGGATATCTGATCGTTGCCCCTAACTGTCCCCCCCCCAAAAAAAAAAGTCACTGTTAATACACATCACAGCACAATAACATCGTTCAAAATAAATCTTGGAATCTGACGTCTCGACGTTCAGCCGTCTCATGATGTCATATCCTTTTTTTTTTATTTTTTTTAATGAATTTGTTTTGGTATTGTGAATCTTTCCATATCATCAAATTGAAGGTTTATGAAACAATCATATTTATTTATTTATTTTATTATTTTTTATTGTAATTTTTTTACAATGACTATTTTCTATTATTTGATTTCCATTTTTTATTCATGAATCACAGTAGTTCCTCATGTCGAATTCTGGTGATGGGTTGATGCTTTCTGCCTAATGATGATTTCTTGCGTAAACTGAAGCAAACTATGTAACTTTAAACCCTAACTCGTCAACATCCACATTGATTTTTCTTGTACCTTTACCTCCCGGATGGTTTCCTCCCATAGCAGCAGTCAGTCTGATTATCTAAACAGCCTTTGACAGCTTTTCTGTCTGACAGCCCCTGCCGAGCACCTCCTAATGGTGTTGAGACATTAGCCACACATGTCAGAGTGTTGGCAAACAAGGCTGCGACGCCGCTCCGGCAAACCGGCCGACCAGATCAGCCGTCACATTCAATGAGATTACGTCCCAACGTGACCCGCCCGCGTCTGGGTTCATCTGTCATGCGCGTGTCCCATCACCGCGGAGACACGGAATAATCAGTCCAATCAATAGATGGCGGTGGCTCATTGGGCCGCTGCTGAATAAACATGCGAGTGACCCGCTCACCTCCTACAAAGAGGCAAGAGCCTCCCGGGGGTTCATTAGCTCGCCGAGGCTATGATCCGCCTCAGACGTTCCTTTCCATTTCTCTTGCTCTGCCAATCTGATGCCGGAGTTTTGACATACGTAATTGTGAGCCGCGAGCTTGGGCGGCTCTTCCGATGCGTCATCTGTGCATATTTACCGATGCATAGGACTAAAGCCCGTTTGAAAACCGCACGTTAGCAACGACATCCTCTAGCTTGTAAAGTTATTTTCCTTTCTAATGACTCACCTTTGCAATAAAATACACGCTGCTACGGTGAGGCCCAACATGTGGTTTCAATGGACAAGCTGAAATCTTGATTGCCCAACGCTGCAGGAGACCTTGTTCACGAGGCTGTGTAAATAGCCGCTGTTAATTTGTACATCATAACTTTCTCGTCCATAAACGTGAGCGATGAAAGCGTGTTAAAATACCTGACGTTGGACTCGTCCCAGACTTAACGCTGCGCATGCTTCTTATTTAAAGCCAGGTTCATTGGTAGAATTAGCTTTGCAGCTACAAAGGTAATTGAAGTATTTGAAGTTTATCGGTTAAAGGTAGTCACTGATGGTATGTTGGGTTCAACTGATGTTCTTTAACTGCATTCCTCACGTGTCGTGCCTTACTTCAAATGTGCCTTTTTCCCCTTTTGGTTTCAGCATTTGACAAAAGTCCTTTCCCTCGTCCATTCGGGTGGTTTCGTTGCACGTCTCAGTGATTCTTCGTTTCGGCTTCGCCACTCTGTGTTTTTTTCCTCATTAGACTAAGTTCTCCTTGCATATGCGCAGGAGCCAGTGACAACTTGACTGGCACCCTGTCAAGGAAAGGTGCTGCCTTTCCAATGGCGGAGCATCGGATTGGCCCTTCTCTTTGAGCTTATGTGTGCGTGTGTGCGTGCGTGCGTGTGCGCGTGTGCGTGTCTGTGTGTGAGAGAGCGAGAAAGAGGTAGGAGGGTTGTCAAGACTTGACCGGCACGCTTTGCATGTTCTTCTTGAGACAGGTGCTCCTGGGCGAGCACTGGTGCATGACAGTTGCCTTTCATCGCTGTCTTCTCTACACTTAACCCTCTGACCAAGCCCCCCCACACCTCCCCTCCACCCCTTTTTCTTCTTCATCTTTTTCCTCCTCCTCCTCTTTGCCTGACCTCCTTTCATGGCACTTCCCTTGGCCCGTCCTGAGTGATGGGCTGCTAAGGTTGGCTGGTGGGCGGCCGGGTCCGCTCTGTGTGTGTGGTTTGGTGCACCCGGCGCGGCGCCAACACTGTCAGCCCGACCCCACATGGACCCTTAACACCCACAATTTTTTTTTTTTTTGCTCAACCGTCCGTAATTCCGTCCACCGGTGCTGTCAAGCACTTGATCAAACGTGCATAAACGATGAGTTACCCTCCCCCGCAATAATGGAGGCAGATTTTTTTTTCTTCTTCCTGGGCTCTGTTTATTCAGATGAGGCTGACTTGCGAGGGGGGCAAGCGGGTCACTTCCACTTGCCTGGTTCAAGCGCTCCTGAATTGAGGCTTGTCTCCAGCGGGATGCAGCGAGAAGAGAAACACAAAAGGTGGGGTGAGGAGCCAGCACGTCAGGCCCATGTGTGTGTGCGTGTGTTTGTGGGTGCGTGTGCACCATGGCAGGGGCTGGGGTTGGGGAGTGTAAAGGTTCACTTGTCAACCCCTACGTCATGCTTCTCTCAACCTCGTTCTGTAGAAGGCATCCTCTGTCATTTGTCGTAGGACTTTTTGAAGAAGAGTCAGTGTAGCACTCAGTGGCCTTGACGACTGAAACTAGTTGCTTATGTTCTGAAAATTGACTTCTTAATTGCTTGTACACAGAGGGCTGGGCCTCTGGTATGCCTGCTTAGTCATCAATTGTGAAATTAAACAGCTAAGTCCATTTTTTTTACAGGCCTATTTTTGAAAATGGGTCTGCGAGCAGTTCTGCACAGTGGGGCAAATTAAAATTTTGACTGGCATGATGGTAGCTTTGTGTACACACAATTTTAGTATTATATTAATTTATATTTCTAAATGATTAATTTCAGCAACAGGTGAATTTTTTTTTCCTGAAACGTCATAGCTATAAATTACAAAGCATGGTAAAATCTTTATTGAACTAGCTTTTCTCGGTCAAGTTTATAAACAAAAAATCGAACTATATCTCTGAAATGAAAACTGATGTGCCGGAAAAAAGTAAGGACCTTTTTTAAATCAGCAAAAATACCTTAAAGCACACATGAAGCCGTTTCTGATTAAAATTTGCTGTTGACCACTGTTATTGTTAATCAGAATATTTGAAAAATAATCGATATTTATTGTTTTCCCATATTGACTCCTCCTACTGTACTGAAAAATCTAAATGCAATACGTGGACAGAAATCCCCTGCATACACACTATTTACAAATTGTCCATTCGCTATTTTTTTTTGTTCTGTGAAACTTAACAATAGCCAATGACTGAAAATTTAAATTTTTTGTTCGCTATCTAAAATGTCATGAAATACCGAAAGCTACTGCCAAAGCCCTGTAAATAAGAATTGGTGTCAAGGAAGTAAATTGACGTTCAACTCAGAGAACATCTTTATATGTCAAGGAGGAGCTATGTTTAGCTAAGGTTGATCTGTAAACCATTAATTAATAATGTATGGACGGATTTGACTTGATTTTTAGGTGTTTTTTGAAATGATTAAAATGGACCAGTGGTGTCAAACTCATATTTTTGTGACATTGTCGTTCTGGTTTCCTTTGGAGGGCCGTTATGAATGTGGACCCAAAAAAAATGTATGGTGCCCCAAATTACATCTACATATATTGATGAATTGCGAGTCTTTGAATTGGCGGCATGATGGATAACTGGTTTGCTCGAAGGCCTCACAGTTTAGATGCGCAGGTTCTATTCCGGCTCCGGCCTTCCTGTGTGGAGTTTGCATATTCCCCCCATGCCTCTGTGGGTATTCTCCGGGTACTCCGGTTTCCTCCCACTCTCCAAAAAACTGCATGTCAGGTTAACGGCACATTCTAAATTATCCCTAGGTGTGAATGTGAGCGTTGTTGTTCGTCTTTGTGTGCCCTGCGATCGCCTGGCAACCAGTTTCAGGTGTACCCCGACTAATGCTGGGATAGTCTCCAGCACACCCGTGACCCTCATGAGGAGAAGTGGCTCGGGAAATGGATGGATGTTTTTTAAATGTTGGTATTTTGGCAGTAAACATGAAGACGATGCACATAATTTGCTTTGCTTTTGTCGACCACATAAATTGATGAGGCGGCCTAGATGTTTTTTTTTTTCTTTTTTAACAAATTTTCCTCCAACAGAAAGTTTCACAAGTCACGTATATTTCATCTGACACAAAGTGGAAGCTACATTTAATAGTTGTTCTACTTGTTGTGGAGACGGTGCACAGCACACCAGGAGTTTAATCCAACAACAACGCCGCACCGCCCCCCCCCCCCCGTTATCTTGCCGACGAGTGGACTGATTAGTCGCAGTCTTTGTCACGCATAGGGGGGGGCATTGTCGCGTATGAGATGGTCTCACGTAAACGCGGTGACAGGCTAGTGTCTCGCCTGAGTGACAGCGCGGCGGGATTGGGCTAATCTGAGCGACTGACTGTCCCCGTAACTGGTGCGGAGTAGTCATCTTCCGCGGAGTTATCTGTGTTTGTAAGTCCTTCTGCTGCGCCGGGATGACAATAGGGATTAGTGCCAAGGTTCTTTAAACTGTTTTTTTTTCTTATTTTATATTTGGGAGGAGGGAAGCCCCCCCCTTCTTCTTATCGTGGTCTCTGCAGGATGCTGCCGCTGCGAGTTTTTCCTTGACTGTCAATTAAAGAGGGGATCATTAACTTCAAGGGTATAAATGTTCTAACACTGGTATTACGTTGGGAAGCTAAGTCGCTGACAGATGTTCCAACTTTAATTCTCCGCTTGTTTTTTTTTTTGTCCTTTAATTAATTTATGTATCGCTTCTCTGGGCTTTTAAATATTCCTCTCCCCCTGCCTGCTCTTTTGTTAGCCTGTAATCTCGCTTTGCCGCGATTGGGCCTTGCCGGTGTTTCACATGTGGTTCAATCGGCTAATGTATTCATTAGCTGCGGAAAACCGAAAGGTAAACAGTAGCTTGTGTGTGCGGTAGTCTGAAGGGAGGATGAAGTAAAAAGCATGTTTGCCTTTTCTGGTTCTCCAACATGAGGACCAGACTACTTAAGAGTGGCACTTGATGAAAACAAAACAGCTTGTATCTTTGTACAAGGTGTTTTGTTGTTGTTGTGTTATGTGGAGGTAAACAAAAGAACCGCAGTACTTTTGGGAGTTTGACGCACGAGTGGGATGGCAATTTTTTTTTCCCCTTACTATGATGCGAAGTGCGAGCGACAGCAAACAGTCGGTAGCGGGCAGCCTCCTCGCCGAAGAAGCAAACAAGGCGAGGCTTGGGGGAAGCGGAAGAGCCCGCTAATGGGCAAAACTCTTCATCCACCGACGTCACCCTCCCCAGTTTCTCCCGTGACAGCTCCTTTCCTTTGTTCTCAACCCGCGGCGGCCCACTCTCTGCCGGGGGAACCGTGACAAGTTTTAGCGGGATGATCAAATGCAGCGGTGACACCTGATTAGGCTGTAGCTCGTGTTTACAGTCCCCCTCCCCGCTTCTTCCTCGTCCTTATCCCTCCTTCTTAGACAACAAGGGAGACTTCACCTTGACTAATTAAATTTGCACCTGCAATGCCAGCTGTGACAGCCACTGGAGGGCTGCATGTATTTATGTCACTCCATACATACTTCCTGTGACGCTCATGGAAGCTGAATGCGCACCGCTGTGGGTTTCTCAAATAGCCGTCTTTATTGTGCCCCGTGTTTGTCGTGATTTGGGGCAAAAAAAAAAGGAAATTATAAGAAGGTTATTACAGGGGTGACGGTGGTGTTGGAAATGGGGAGCCACTCCAGGAGGCACTGTTAAACAGTATTGTGATGGAAAAATGGAAGTGCATAATATGATGACAATTATTTACAACACTGTCAAAATTGGGGAGTGATATTTACTTGATAAAAAAAAGTAAATCCGCGTTTCCTCTCGAGGGTCGCTGGGCGTGCTGGAGTCTATCCCAGCCGTCTTCGGGCAGTAGGCGGGGGACACCCTGGACTGGTTGCCAGCCAATCGCAGGGCACACAAAGACAAAGAACCATCCGAGCTCACACTCCTCGGGACAATTTAGAGTGTTCAATCAACCTATGCATGTTTTTGGAATGTGGGAGGAATCCGGAGGCACGGGGAGAACATGCAAACATCGGAAGGCCGGAGCTGGTATCGAACCCTGCACCTCTGAACTGTGAAGCCTTCGTGCTAACCAATGTTTGTCTCTTCCAAGCGCTTTGCTATTGGTTTCATTTTGTTTTTAGGTGTGATGTTTGTCCCAGGGCGGCACCGTTGCCAACTGGTTAGCATGTCTGCTTCCCACGTTCCAAAAACATGCATGGTAGGTTGCTCTAAATCGTCCCTAGGTGTGATTGTAAGCATGTGTGGTTGTTCGTCTATGCGTGCCCTGAAGACAGCTGGGATAGGCTTCAGCACGCCCGCGACCCTCGTGAGGAGAACCGGCTCTCAGAAAATGGATGGATGCATGGATGGATGTTTGTCCCGTTCAATAAATGGCTGATAGTGCATCGACATCATTGCCATCCTATTCATTTCACTTCATTTGAGCGGCAGCATACCCAGTGTCCGACATCAAGCCTTTTAGAGAGGTGCTGCATGAGCCAAGTTGTGGTGGCGTTGCCAGAACCGGCCCCGATTTAAAACAATGCTTAATGAAATGTCCTAATTATATATGTTGGCCTCCCACTGGATGAAGTAGAGAAGTGTATAATTTTATAATTTTAGTGGCCAAAATATGCGCCAGTATATTGCGTCAGTGGCTGATCATGGTAGTAGTTTAACAAAAAAAAAGAAAAAATCAAACTCTCCACTCCTGTATAGAAATTATGATTTAAAACAACTCGTAACAAAATTCTTATATATGTATGTATGTATATATATATATATATATATATATATATGTATATATGTCTGTATGCGGGTGTGTGTGTGTGTATTATTTGTCTGGTGGTGTTGGTGTGGGTACTAGATGGGATCGGGCTGCAAGATCGTATTGGGGTCCTTCAGTGGCCTGCTCGCATTTGATGATGCAGATTTTGAATTCCCAAATTAAAAAAAACAAAAACAAAAAAAAAACTGCATTACTGTCACATTGCCGCGGCAGTTCCTACGTCACTTCCGCCTATGCCCCTAAAAGCTGCCGCTGCTGTCCTTCGTGTGAAACAACAACAACTGCAGTGAAACGTTCGTCTATCCTGCCAAACTTGCAACAATGCTGTGGTTTGCTCTGGCTGCAAGATTCTATGAATTTAATGTGAAATATTTCTTAAATTATTTCCATGTTTTCCCTTTGACCCTGAAGCACAGTCTGACAATAGAATGAAGTGGACGGATGATTCTAAACGTTAAACAAAATTTATTTTAACTTACGTCTATGTCACTAAATTTTCAAGCTCAGTAATTCTAATAATTCAATTAAAAACAACACAACAAATTGAATAATTCTCTATCGAAGAATGCAGTTTATCAATAATTTATAGTCACGAGAGTCAGTCTCTCATTGGACGGAATGTCCAGTTTCTGTCCATAAAACGTTATATGCGTTTAACAAAGCTATCATATGATTGCTTTATATGATGAATAAAATATTTGTTGGTGACATCGTTACGTGTATGCCAATACTCATATTTTTTGAAATGCCAATATTGGTCCATTTAATCGGTAGAACAGTTTTATCCTGAGTCTCGCTCAGGCTTCAGTTTATTAAAGCAATGCAATTTGAGACGTGTTATTGCCAAGCAGTCTCTTCTTGCTGACAAAAACAAATGCGTAATTGAGTTTTACGGCTTGTGATGCCTTTGAACCGCGCCGTTAAAAAGAAGACGTGTCTTCTCTCTCGCTCCGTGGCTGCCATTTGATCATTCATTAACATGTGCACGGACTCTGTTTGCTGATACATGATCTAGTGCTTATGTGTGCGCATCTATCTCAATCCTTGTTGCGAGTGTACAAAGGCCACCCACTGAAGTGAGCGGGACATCAGTCACCATGTAGCTGGAGACAGGACTGGGTAATTTGTGGCTCCCCCCACCCCCCCATCTAACCCCACCTCATCCTGCAACCTGCCTCCCCCATCCTCAAATTGACCGGGCCCGACTGCTGGTCATGCTGTATTACATGGGTTAGATGAAGTAATTATTTCTAGGCCACTGACTACAAGCAAGATTAATAGTTTTTGAAACGGCCATAATGGAGGGCTGACCCGTCGTGACATAAGCATTATTTCAAGCTCACCTCCACTCTCATCCCTCTCACCTCTGGGCACCGACAGAGTGTGATTTATACCTGGGCTAATGACCAGCGTGGGGGTCCAGCGGGCCCCCACCCTAGGACATTGATTTCATGTGTCTGAAAGATGATGCCATGTCACTGTAATAATTTTGTTGCTGGAAATCAGTCCGGTGTTTAGTCCGCTAGCTACTGCCAGTTTACAAGTTCAAGCGGGGTTTGAATTGCTGCAAACGGCATTGTTGTAGAATGCAATGACAACTGAGCGAAAGAGGATTCAAGTTTACCCAATTGTCGTAAATAATTATTGTTTCATTATTTAAGTACAGACTGTGATTACTTTTGCCACCTCAGCTTGGTTTGGCCGCTAGCCTCTTTATGAGTCAAAATTAAAAAAAAAAAGCACAGCTAATAAAAAACACTGCGTTGTTAAATCCTTTCGATTTTTAAAATGTGATTTTGGTTAATGATCCAGCAAATGTTGCCGCTTTGTATGTGTAATTATCCACATACTTGATTTCCACCATCTGTCCCAGTGTGTTTCCTCTCGCCGCAATCCTGATTCACTTTGATGGCCAGACAGAGAAGATCCAAAGTTGACACTAGATGGCACTTGGACATCATTCTATCACATGTGGCCCTCCCCACACCTTTTTTCACCCTCCACTCCACTCTATCTCTTAAGTACACCTCACATGTCAGTGTGTTTTATTTTTATTGGACGGAGGGCAGTGTGTAATGCATTCACCTCCGTTCCTGCCAGCTGTTAAATGCCCCAGAACATGGTCTGGCCAGGCTCCGCCCCGTTAACCCCTCTGATTGGCTGTAATAATTAGCAGAAGTGAACAGGAACTGAGGCGTTCGGCGAGGGACAGCGAGAGACTCGTTGATTTCGTACGTGACTGAAAACCCGACCTAGCCGCAAGTCTGCCGGACCCCGAGCGTTAATTTTAGGCTTTAATATTAACTCCCAACTTGAACGCATGCATGCGGCGCGCCACCAGCAATTACATTTTCAAATGGTTGGGTTTGTAAACCTCCAGCGTGTTAATCTGTCACCATTCAAGCTACTGGGAACGAGTGAAAAGAGGATTAAGCCATTCAATTCCTGGTAGAATATTTCCCTTTGTTCGGAATGAGTGAAGGAAAAATAAATAAAGAAACGAAGTGGCTTGTCAAGCAAGACGGGCGGCCGGCAGTCTGCTGCGACTTTAGCGTTCAGCTAATGCCATTATGCAAAACTTATCAGCTTCTTGATTCCAGGAAGACAGGGTGACAGTCGTGTAAACAGTCACAAATGATCCGAGTGGTTAATTCAATATTAATCTTAGATCAAATCATAATGCCCGTCTATTTGGGTCAAACGGGTACATGAGATTGAATCAGTCCTGTCCTAGATGTTCAGTCTGGCTCTGTTTCGAGGCCCATGTTTTTTCCCCCCCTTCCTCGTGGCTTAGGTGATTGTCAGCAGCTGCTTCAACTTGGTAATAATTCTGCACTAAAAAAATACAACAGCGCGGGGCTCCTAATAATAAATAATTCAAGAGTTTGTCCTAGTTGTTCGTGAGAAACGGGATATCAATGATAGCAGAGCGGCTTGTCACAGTTTGAAAGATAAGCAGCTCAAGTGTGTTTTCAGGCAAATTAAAGGAGACTGGATCCATCTTTAATATACTCTTCATTGTATGATCTTCTGATATTTGCCTCCGGAACGGCTCCTTTATGTTTGTATAAGGGTGATTTTGAACTTGAAGTCTTGGAATCTTTTTTCTTCTGGTGTTTAGCATAAGGTTACAATCGAGTGCAACATAATTGTTCAAGTTGTCAACCAATCCGGTGCAGTCTTAGCCTTGCATTTAGCCATGACTTCCAACGTCTCTGGGTCGGATTGCACGTTATCTTTATCCCAGATGAGGTACTTGACTCTGCAGTGTCACTCAGAGATCTAATGTGGAGCCAAAAGGACAGAGAGCCTAGAAATCGTCGTCATTTGAAGAGGTTGCTTGTCACATGATGGGTTTGATCAGGCAGCGCGGCGGTACACAGAGCCGGGTCTTTGCACTGTCTAACAGTGGTACTGGATTAGAGACACAAGCCACTTCGGCTGTGATCAGTCACTCAGACCCGGAGACACACGGGGGGACTGAAATCCCACTTGCGTACTTCATCCGCATCGTGTTCCGGCTTCCTCGTCAAACCTACTGTATGGAAATTAACACAGCAGCTGACAGTTGATTGTTGAAGACAGTAAACTGCTGGTCTTTGGTATTATTAGATAGCAGTCCTATAGTAACCAAGGCGCTACAGTCTGTATTGACATTTTCAGATTTTTAATTTTTTTTCAGTGTGTTTGTTGATAGTTGACAGATAATTGCGATGTATGTTTGACAACATGCCAGTTGAAGATGCGGCCTTGTTCGGTCAGTACGCTTCAGTACAGTTCTGCCCACGTATATGCAATGGAAGCTAGCAACCCATTTAGGTTAACCCTGTTCGGCGCCATCTCCATTCCTTATGCAACCTGAACACATCACTCTCACTAACCTGCTCTTGCCGCAGTACCAAAATCATAATCACAGAAAACAGTAAACATGCCATACAGTATCCATCCATCTTGCTACTCTACTCATCCACTCATTTAATAAAGCGCTTTATCTTTTTAGGGTTGCTTGTGACCCGAAGCCCAGCTGACTTTGGACGTGAGGCATTGTACACGCGAGACTGGTTGCCAGCCAATTACAGGGTACAAGAAACCATTCATGTTCACGCCTATGGACAATTTAGTGTTCAAATAACCTAAGAAGAGTGTTTTAGTAAGTAGGGGGATCTGGAGAAAACCAGTGACAACATGTAATCTTCACACCCTGAAGCTGAACCCCAAACATCAGATAAGGACTGATGCACTGTGCTGCTACCCTGGACAGTTTATTCCAGGGGTCCTCAATCCTGTTCCTCGAGGGCCAGTGTCCTCCCCTTTTTTTTCCCACCTCTCCCTGCTGCAACACACCTGATGCAAATTATCAGATAATCAGCAAGGTCTACAAAAGCTAGATAATAATTCTGATCATTCGCATCAGGTGTGTTGTAGCAGAGAGAGAGAGATGGAAAACAGGCAGAACACCGGTCCTTGAGGAACAGGATGAAGACCCCTGGTTTATTCTATAACATCAGATTCTAGAGCGCCTCCACCTGCTCGGTGACCAAGCCTAGGCAGTTGAATGGACAGAGAAGGTGTGGCTTCGGATCCGGTGACCTCAGTCCTCTGGTCCTTAGATCTGTCCTTGACACTGCCTTTGGGACAATCCTGGAGGACACCTGTCACCCTCGCTGCAAGGCAGGCCTGCATCTCGAGCGCAGCCAATTCCACCCACCCCCCTGGGGCCCGGCTCCACTTTGCACAACCGTATTGATTTTTATTTTTTTGGGGTGGCTGCCGAGAGCGGGAGGGAGGAATCGAGTGAGCTCTCTAAAGGACTGACTTCTCCTTGACACCTCAAGGCGCGACAGCACTGCTCGAACAACTCGGTGGCCCCGGTCCCTCGCTGAAAACAGCTAATCACAGTCTTTCAATCAACTCTCCTTTTTTCTATCCCATTCTTCCCCTGATCCCTCTTGCTACTCTCCGCCCAACTCCCCGCCATCACCCCCCCACCCCGGCATCCCACCTGAATACCAAGGGACTGTGTCTGCATTAAAACTGGCCATTCCACATGGAAAACAGCTGACCTCATGAAAGCATGCTGTAATTCGAAGGTGAAAACTAAAAAGCTTTTACCCCCATCGACATAATCCTAATGGAAACATTACGGCCTGGCTGAAAAGTAACAGTTAGGGCAAAGCGGATAACAGGCACGGCGTCTCTGTTAGCGAACTCCTTGAAGTGGCTCTTGTTGCAACAAGGTTATATATGAGGTTGAGATCGCCGTTATGCATTTTTATCTGTCTTTGTCGAGCTTTTTACCAGTATAATATTTAACACTTCTGCTGTCTGATTTCTGTTAACTTATCATGGTACATTTGTGATATTGTTATTGCGAGTAAAATGCCTGAACAAAATTCCCACATAACTGAGCAGTGGTTTAGGGCTGTGTTTAAAAAAAATTGATACATCGATTTGAATTGATTTTCCTTTTCATAGCCCAATATCTATTCATAAAACCATGGATATTTTTAATAACATATTTTTCCCGATTAATTAATGTGACTTCACGTTTGACTTGAGATCTTGTCACTACGTGAAAGTAGCGTATGAAAAAAAGATGGCAAAGCAATGAAGTCAACGCCACCAAGCATGAAGGCAGACATATTTATTGTTTTGATCAGGACGTGTTAAATAAAACATACATTTACATAAATATGAATATTTTTACTAATGCACCTAGTTACAGCAAGATGTTTGTACTAATTGCAGCACTGGTTCTTCTGAGAATGCCTTCCATATGAAAGTAAAATTGGCAATACGTGAAATCTTTGATTGGATTAAAAATCAAGTGAATCGAAAATAGAATCGGGCCCTTGTGTAGCTAATCGAATACATTTTGGAAATTTGAATCTCAGCCCTACCATTCTTCAATTTAATGGATACATATTGTGCATGGATTTTGTTCTCTATCATGATTTTCATGCAAACACACCATTCTGATATTATTATGGGTAAAAAGCCCACAATAATGGTTTAACATTAACGTAGTGAAAACGTGTTTAAAATTATGCAAATCGGACTTTAATGTACAAGAATATAATTTCTTCAAGTTATTATTTTTTGTTGTGCGGTTACCACACTGAGTATGTACTGTTGGTGTCAAGCATCTATTCGGCTTGTTTTTGATGGAGACCATGCTCCTTCAATCTCCTGAAGAAAAATGAAAAGGTTACGTAAAGGAATACATCGTCACGTCTCTTAAATAGCCATCCGCTCTTTCCATATCTCCTCTGCGGTTTTGACACTAGCTAAAGGTCACATGCAACATATTTCTCCGCTTTGAGGTGAAGATAAGTGTGAAATAGATGTTGACACAGTAGACACAGTGAGAAGCACTTAAACGGAATGGCCGTGCGCCAAGACTGGCTTTGTGTATTTGTAAATACGTTTGAATGATCCTGTGCAAGCCTGTCAGGTGCGGCGAGTTCACATAAAACACCAAAATAATAGCACAAACTTTGATTGCTTTAGTTTTAGTGGTGGACCGGGCAACAGCATGCAATTATAACACATGCATCATTGAGAGCAGTTCAATGTGACAAAAATATTTAATCAGAATACGTCACACACACATCGGATGCTGATTAGAAAATGATGCGTGCTTATTGTGCACACAGTTTGCTCGTTGAACTTGGCTTGCTCTGACCAACCAATCAAAGGTTGGAAAAGTTATTTTGGGGCAAATTCTGAAATAAGTAAGATAATGGTTTGGTTTGATTGATTGAAGATAAAGTTCCGTTGCTGATCTAATTCAAGTTGCATCGACCAGCACAGATGCATCGAAACAGCCTGAGCAGATTTGATTAACATGGCAGCACAAACAGGCTGAAATCTGATTGGAGCCCCAAAATAAATAGTGCAACCAAGAGACTGTTGGTTATAACGTAATACATTTTTTTGGGACAAATATTAAAATGTAGGTTGTAAATATAGGTCAGTGCTTCTGATAGTTTTTAGGCCATCCGAGCAGTTCTGATGGTCCACCGCTGAATTGCATTTTGAAAAGACCCAAGATCATTTAACAGAATTTCAAGTGGTAATTAAAAATGCGTTTTTGTGTGGGCATATGCGTTCTCGTTACTCCATGTATGTTTTTATGAACGGATTTTTTTATGTCCAATGAGGGAAGCTCACTGTCACATTATTGGCGCTTTGGCAGTCGAACTGTACCGCCATTTTTATTTTTATTTTTTGAAGGAGGAGAACGGAGGTCAGATAAGATTTTTCCCAGCCAAGCCGACAGAACTGGAATATCCTGGGATGACGGGGAAAGCAGTAAAAAGCAAACACATGGCTAAGGAAGTTTGATGTTTATGGCGCAGTAATGAGTTTTGGCTGGAGCACGGGTGACCTTTTTTCAACCTGGAGTGGGCGCTGCACTCGCACCGGTCGCTACGTGTGAGGTTCCATGAGTGGGAATCTAATTAATGACCGGCAATGGTCCCCCTCTCTCCTGCTGGTCCGGTAATGTGCGCAGATTGTGAAAGGTCTGCCCAACGTCGCCCTGGAATGACTGGCCCTCTTGTTCGGGGAGATGGATGGAAAGGTTCTAATATTGATGATAACGGTCCCCCCCGCTGATGTGTGGAATGATCAAGGTGGTCGCCATCCGCTAACAACAATTAACAATTACAGTCGTCCTGTCTGCCATTTGTCACCATGAACCTGTTCTCCCCGTGTTCATAACAGAATTGAAAAATGATTAACCACAATTCTTTATTGATGTGAGAGCGCTGTTCAATTTTAAAGTTAGGCTGTGGATACAGTGTGTGTGCTCAAGAAATGTTTGTTCTGCATGCTTTTTAAGGCGACAACAACAATTCGTTGTGTTGCACGATTGTTACGCCAGTCACCCTGTGCTTGTTCCCGTTGTTTACCATGAATTTCGAAAGAGCGTGCACTTCCTGTTATACACACCTTGGCCTCTTCGGCCTCAACACACCAATCCGACGTTGATTGTCAGAAAGTACACGCAGTTTGGTGTCACAACGTCGTTAATTTGGAGCCGTTTTTGGGGCATCTTTGGGGGCGTGTTCAGCCGATACAGCATGTACAATCGTGTCGAGCTGTTGGGTGAAATAAGGACTGTGATTGGCGTTTAGCCGGCGAATCAGTGCACCAGACAAGAACAGGAAGTGACGAAAGTGGACAAATGGTGAAATTTGAAGCTATTCCTCAAGAAATAAATGAATTTCGCTCATTTTCACATCTCCTCTATGGACATAATGGTTGACTGGACCGAAGAGCGTTGTTGGATTTTGCGATGTGTTCTTTGGTCATTTTCCAGTCCGACGTGCCAACTTCTAGGCCAACGCGGCAGTTGACCACGACGGCAGACGTCTGAGTGGCGTGGAGGCCTTGAGGGGCAGTGTGGTGCATGCATGCAAATAACTCAACTCCATTAGATAAAAGACCAGAAGAAGAAAGCCATGAATGAACTGCACTGTTATAAAGTGAAACCATTTTTTTAACGGGCCTTGAACCAACTGATGGAACGGACAAAAAATTGTGTCTGGTCCACTCAAAACCACCCAAGATATAGTAGTTGTCAAAGTCTGTTTGTTCCAAAAACGGTACTTCAAAAGAGAAAACGAGAATAATGGGTTTGCACACTCTTTAACTACTATTGATATTTGCACAGCAATCGAAAGCATTTTTTTAATGCATAGGCACCTGGTAGCATCCACCTGATCAGCCTCTCACACTGGCAGTCTCATTCATATTCATTAGTTGGTGCTGGTCTGGATTATACTGACGGTTAGTTACACATTACAAGCAGGGGGTCAACACCACCACATTCCTGTGAGTCATTTATCACTTTACCAAGTTACCCATCACACCGAGATTTCAACTACTTGCCAAGATTTTTATATCCGAAAGGTTGCGTGCGACGTTGTTTACAACTACCTGGTTGTGCATACCGGTGCTTGATTGTCAAGTTTGTATTCCTGAACTACTACTGGTGGTACACTCCTTGCGAAATCTTTGTACCAATTTGTTGTCCGTGTCTGTTGGTACATGATAGCGAGAGCCTCATGTTTCTATGTTAAGCAGGTTCTAAAATGGCTTAGGTCATGCCCTAACTTCTAAACAGCAGACTAAATGGACACCCTCCATCACACATTAGCAGCTCTGCAAATGTTTAATCCTGCTCAAAATTCAACAGGCCACATTGTTTTAGCTATCCGTTGCAGCAGTTAAGAGGCTGACAAACTAGAGCTCATATTTATATGTTTGCAGGGATTGTTGTGCTATCTTGGGTTTCTGTTACATGGGTACATGTTATTGTTACTGCTTTAAATATGACACAATGACAAAGCAAAAGTTTAGTAACTGTATAAAATTCCAATCTGGTTGAATGTAAACAGGTGAACAACAAAAATGTCTCCACTAAACTATAGTTTATATACTATATATGTTAAACATGAAGTGTAATCTTTAGTTGAACACACTGCTTCCTGGAATCGGTTGGTTGTTCTCCGATATGATTGAACTTTGACTGTTGAGGATCCAAGTTCCACTCATTGATTTCTAAGTTCAAATATGGAATCAAAGCTTATAGAGACTTTTGTCACGCACACGGAAATGTGTGCGGATGGTTGGATGGCCACTGACCTTCTCTGTTCTCTGAGTTGCTTCACACCGGCTGCCTACATTCTGCGATCCGGTGCCAAATGGACCCAGAAGGGAAGCGCCTTTGATGTGAACGGGCAGCCCCTCTGATTCATTCTTCAGTTTTACAGCTCACTTGTCAAAACTGTTGATTCGCCGTCACTTTTGCACAAGATGAGTGCTTTCTGAAATGGGTGCCACACAAGCACCAATGGTGTGCTGTCCAAACACGGAGTTCCTCTATGCAGCTGTCTCTCACACCGCCTCACCTCTCCAGGTTTCTTTGTTGATGGTCCGCAGTGACATCATCCCTCGGTTTCTGGATTCATCTTCTGTCTTCCTGAGAGGTATTTGGACAACAAGTTGGAGCTGGAGCGGAGTAAAGGGTAGCTTGAGCCAAAGACCATAAGTAACAAACCCAACATCGTGCTATGATGAAGGATTTATGCCAGGCAAATACCATATTTTTCCAGTTGATTTTGACATCTAACAGATATGTGCCTCCCAAGAAGTTTTGCTGTTTATGGTTGCTCTCCCTTTGCCTGAGTTTGGCGTCCTTAATTTTATTTAGGTTATCAGGTGTGTAAAGTGATATTGGTATCAATGTGATTTTCTCCATTCTATCGATTCTTTTGGCAAAGGTCCTCCGGCAAAACAAAGAATAAAAGGTTTTGACGTTGCATTCAAGTGGCCGACATTGTGCTAAAGCTAATGGAAACAATATTGCTGTCTTGGTCAAGTTCAACAGCTGTAAAAAAAAAAAATACAAATAAAAAAATAAAACATACCAGATACGCCAACCTCCTCGCTCACTTGTCTCCAAGCCTGGTCACGTTTTTTTTTTTTTTTGGCCTTTGCTGGCCATGTCGTAAAGCTCTGGATGTCCACTGATGGCCTGACAGCAATGATCATTTTCTTCTCTTTTCAAATAAGCCGCCAAGTGTACATGACGCTTAGTGTGTCGTAGTAAGTCCAGGAGCTGATTGGCTGCCATGACGCGACACGTGAAGAAAGTTAATTTTTTTTAACCGTGCCAAAATGGCCAATGGGCGAATTTTCTGTGCCTCGCTCTACGTCCCATCGCTCCAAACGCATCTTTCGCATCGCCCCGCAAGCAATCGCGCCCACTCGCACAAACTCCATTGACTTCAATTCAATCGCGCCGCCTGAAACGCTCGCAATGAATTTGGTGTGAATTGGGCATATGAGTGACTTTTTGGCATCAGGGCGATCAAGTTTTGTACGTTGCCTCTGCTAGCTCTTTCAAGGGCCATTAAATTGTATTTACATAATGCCAAATCATATTACAAGCCATCTCAAACTACATATGGATCAGGTCTCAAACCACTCATTAATACAATATATATATTGAACACCAAGAAGCACAGAATTTAAATAGACAAACAAATATATTGGAATTGTCCATCACAGAAGTAAAACATAATTTGGGGATTTCTGTAACGTAACCGCCATAATGACTCAGTGCTTATTCATCCAAAAATGAACTGCACACTAATTGACAAAGTGTAAGTGTAATTCAGACTTGGTCGTGAAGTTCTGCCTCCATGTATGAAAATATAATTGATGCATTTGCTATCTTCATGGGGGTCGTCCTTTTTCTAAAGGCTTTGGGTCTGCACTTGCGCAAGAAACAGTCACTTGCCTGTTTGAAACGTTCCACCTCTGCCCACAGTCGTCCTGTTTCCACAGTAGGAGCAATGGCTAATTTGCATAAAATAGATAGATAGAATAGAAGATAGAAATCCCTTTATTGTCATTGTACTCAAGTGTGCAACGAGATTAGAGGGCTCCCCTCTCCAGTGCAATACAACAATACAAAAAACAAAACAAAACAAAAAACCGGAAAAGGTATTGTGTGAGGACATGATTTTTAGATTTAGAGTACATCTGGGGCTGATTTCGGAAAGGCTCCAAAAAAAATATAGTGTTAAATTTTCATTCTTGGTGTATTCTCATAAAAATGTTTGTTTAATAAGAAAATGATGTGATATAGGGAGCATTTTGCGCCTGAGGATCTAATAGACTGTAAAGCAATTTGGTCGAGTATTAAGAGAAAAGCCGTCTCAATAAAGCAGGCGTAATAATGAACTAGTGTGTCAGTTCCACTTATGAAGTCATCCCCGGGCCTCATTCTACCGTGTATCTCCAGTTCATGATGTATTAGTTAGATTAAGGGAAGCCAGATGGGATTGACTTGTCCTCATGCAGAAAGCACACAACATCCAACATGTTCGACCGTACCGGCGACTTAGACTCAAAAGGCTTTTTTATCCTTTAAAGAGGCCGAGCTATCTGGCTATTCTCAGCCGCCGACGCCAAAAACTGGACATTAATCTACTCTGAGAGCTTTGAAGAAAGTGTCCACTTTTATGTCACAGATGGGGGAAATATATTAAATTAATAAATAAACGGTCGTACAAAATGCGATATCTCTTATGGGCTCGGATCAATGCAAACCAATTGAGTCCTATTCTACCTAATATGTTTTTCTGTGATAAACAGTCCGGCTGAAGGGATAATCCCATCAAGCAAGCGAGAGATTAAAAAAAGGATGGAGAAAAAAAAAACATCTGATATATCACTCAGCACAGAGACGGTTGGCATGGCTACCGTGAAGCATTATTATTGGATTGGTAATCTCGCTCCTTGGGTCCTTTTTTTTTTTTTGTGTGTGTGATTTTCTCTGGTTTAAAAAGTCCAAAGTCCATCCAGTGGCAACTTCTTTCTTTTACGTGGAATTTGTGAGCAGCTTGATGTATTTGACGCATGTGTGACAGCCGCGCTTGTGTGCGATCGGCGGTTGAGGCATTGCCTGGTCTGCCAGGCCTGACCGCGCGTTACTTCGAAGTCGCGGAATGAAAGCACACTTTGGTGCCTCTGTACACATTTCACAGACTGAAGCTATATATGCATACAGTATGTGTGTGCACACAAAAGGATACACATGCAGCGGCGGCTCACCGCCTCACCTTGATAGCGTCAGCTTCTGTCACGAGGCGGAATCTGACACGAGACGAATGCGTGTCAAGTTGTCAGTTCTCTTCCAACCGGCCTTTGAACGTACTTTGGCCATGAATAGTGCATGTTGTTTTGTTTTTCAAGAATCAAACTGTCTTCAAGTCGGCGTCATTTTTTTTTCTTTTTCCAGCCTGCACACTCATGTGCATCCTTTAAGAAAACTGTCAGCATGCGTTGTGTTGTTCAGCCGTGAAGTAATAGATTCAGCTCCGAAGATGAATTCGCCAAGCTGTTAAAAATATCCGACGTCATTTTTACTGGTTGCTTTTGTGATCCGTTTGATTCCTTCCAAGGCAATAACCTCACTTTCACAAAGGCTTGCAGAACATTTTTGGCCAAATATAAGATGTTTCTAATGCTAGGCTACCTCTTATTTGTTCCCTCCCAGATTAATTTGTCAGAGTGCAAACTGTTCCCACTTTAGAACATGATTTCATTAAATTAATTAATTTCAAGACTGCTGTGATTGATATATGCAGAGTATTATTTTCATATTTTTCCAAATCTTTAGTAAAATTTCCTCATTCTGTTGGCAGATAATTTTACTTATTTTAATTTTTTTTTTTTAATTATTTTTATGATTCAAATATATTTTCCTAAAATTTCCAGTGGAATTTTTACAATGTGGCCTTTTTTGACAATGCAGTCCTGCCTCATGCTAATGAGCCACTGCTCACCTGGTCCCAATTCCTACTACCAATGCCAAGGAATACGTTTTGTTACCTTGACAACCAGGGTCGGAATTAGTGCTTGGCTGCTTAATGTGCCTCTGCCTCTTGGAAAAGTGCACATGCTCATAAAGACAGCACCACTTGTATTTTCACTGGTGGAAGCAGCACGTCATCAACACGTTTCTGAATTTAATTTTTCAGTTAGTGTGCATATCTGCGGCTGTAGTGCATGTTACATAACATTTAAGGCAAATATGTTTCTTGAAATTCTTGCCAAACTTTTAGTAGCTTAGCTTTAAGACATTCCACTATATTTCTCTCTGACGTGAGTACATGAGGTTTTTGCCAATCCCAGGTCAGGTGAAATGTGTTATATGAATGCCTATGAAAAATATACAAGTTGGGTTTTCCTTAAACTATTTCCAAGGCTTAAAGATTGATGTCTGATCCTTTCATGTACGACCGTCAAAAGATGCTAAAAGCCAGATGAGCAGCTGGAGGTCATGAAGGATCTCTGAACCCAACTATGAACTCATCATGTACAAACTTCATATACATATATTTATATTTTTTCATCATTGTCTACATCAGTTTTATGAGTTAAGTGTGGAATGTGAACCAATGAAAGGTATTTTGATTACCTGACCTGGTTGTTTTTTTTCTGTGTAAGTTGAGTTGAAAAATGTTCCACGCAGCCCCGCTGGCCGCCTTCACTAAATCATTAAAAATATGAATAAATAACTTGTGCATAAAAATGAATGGTGGCTAGTTTGTGCGACACAATGATGGACATTTTCAGATGTATTTGGTTTTAGATTTAAATCACTTATTTAGTTACTCGAGTGCTTTTGTTTTTGCTTCGCAGATCACTAGACTTCTTACTGACTCTTACTCCTTCAAATTGTCTTCTAATACACTTTTTTCTTTTTTTAACAGAAGAGGAGGTTATTACAGGAGTTGGGAGACCAAAAGATCCCCTTTCGAGGACCTTCTGATCAGGGCTTTCAGCAACTGGTGAGTCAGCAACTTTGCATTCTTACGCTGATTATGATTACGAGGTGTGTCAGAAAAGTTCCAAGACTGTTGTCACGATGTTTCTGATCCGAACTATAAAGTAAGAACACTGCCCTTGAATGTGGGTCTGCCAACCACCCGGCATGCCTTCAGTGAGATGCTGATTTTGTTTTGTTCAAGAGAGTTGTGGCAAAACAACTCATGGCTGCTTCACTCGTGCCTCCTCCAAGTACTCATAATCCCCCGAGCAGCTGGCCATTTCCTGGCCAATAAGAATATTGCCTTGGTGTAGCAACCTCCTTCTTCACCCAACATGGCTGTGTATGATTTTCTTTTATTTGTATTTTTTTATTAGTTGTGGCCGTTCGCACAGGTTATTGATAGATTATGGCAAATTCCAATTTATGTACAAAATCGGGTAGTAACGGAACTCCCTCGTGGACCAACCATCCCCTGTATATGTTAACTATGCTATTTTATAATATAGCTCTGATGCCACAATACACATTTAGAGGTGGTTTGCGCTTCACTTTCGACTAAATCGCATTGAGGTTAAAATATGTTTTATTTTGTGGGCTAATGTATACTTCCTACCATACTGGAACACAGTAGTCTGCCTCTGTACTTATGGTACTGCACTGGATAATGTGGACTTGAAGGTTAGCTGATATTTTCTTATACGTCTTTTTCAGTGGGACTCCAGTTACTCCGGTTTGGCTCTTAGGAGAGCCTGCTCATTGCCTGCTGAGCTGCACTGCAGAGTGCAGGCCGCTCTCCTCACCCTGCGCAAGAAAGGCTGCCTCTTGAGGGATCTGGTCCGTGTCCGAGACCGGGACGTTTTCACGTCGGTTTCGCGCGCTCTGCTGGGTGAGCCGGGCCATACCTACCGCTACCTGGACACTAGGCTCTTTGCCATCCCCTGGCACAGTGAAGACATTGAGGTTAAAGGGCAAAATTGTTGCGACCCAGGTCTGAAGGCAGCCTGCAAAGCCTTGTGGGAGCTCAACAGCTTCTTCTGCTTGGACGTATCTCAGCTGAAAGAAGGAGACAGGCTAGCACAATGTGCCAAGGGAGTTCAAGGGATAGAGACCAAGGCAAGCGATGAGGCCGATGTGGAGTCCAAACACAGCGAGGACTCCAGAAACAGTGAAGGAGGTGACTCGGAGTCCAAACAGAGCGAGGAAGGTGATACGGAGTCCAAGCATAGCGAGGAGTGGGACGTGGAGTCCAAACACAGCGACGAAGGCTGTTCTGCATCAAAAAGGGAAGGCGAGTGGGAGACGGCATCCAAACACAGCAGCGAGGAGGGAGAATCCTCACAGGGCAAAGCAGCCGATTCCGGGTTGGAGCACGGCGAAGGAAAATGTCTCACTTTGGCACTCAAGGCCGCTTGTGTCCCGCCAACAGGAGGCCGAGGGGGGCTTCATGTGGCTCATCTCAAGCACAGCCTCACCGATTACCACATTGAGGACAAGGGGGAACCGGAGAGTTGTTCTGAGCCCAGCCCGCCGCGGGGATTCACCAGATCAGCAAAGTTCAATGTCACCTTACTCAACTACATGGACCCGGCAGCCATGAGCCACCTCAAAGAGGAGCCCTATTACGGCATGGGGAAAATGGCTGTAGGGTGGCACCACGACGAGAACCTGATCAGTCACTCGCCAGTGGCTGTTTACAGCTACAGCTGCCACGACGACAAAGGTAAATGTCACTGTGTTCTAATTAGAGAGGACACTTTAATCTACATCCCATCGCAGCGGCGACGAGATCCATCACCACAATAACCCGTCAACTTATCTGCGTCGCTTTCAAGTGGATCAAATGCTGCTAACCTTATGTGTTGCGGCACCCGGCAGCATCTGTAGACGCGGGCCTTTGGCGTAGCTACCATCAGATTCGTCTGTGCGATAGTGTCAGGGCATTAGCAAATGTCATCAGCGGCTCGCTGCTGACAGCCTTATCGTGAGATCACAGACATCGGTATCTGAGTTCAATGGCACAGCCTTAACAAACAGGCCTTATCACACACGCCGCATCTCATCTAAATCATTTCCCCGAGAAATGATCAATGCGCAATTATCTGATAGGGAATAATGAACCTCACTTTGATAAGTGTTACTCAACTGTACTGGATGGATAAAACCACATCTCCTAACCATGGGATGCACGCTATCTAAGGAGCTGATAGTATTCGCTGATTGACTTGATGGAGCCTCTTGACAAGAGAGGTTTGCTTTCTAGAGCACAAGCAAAACAATTTATAGTGAAAAGTTTGTTTTGTTTCCAGACAAAGTACGTATAGTTTATTAACTTGGTTTGTTTTTTAAAATTGACACAAGAGTGTTATTCACAGTTTTTAAACCTAGTACAAGAATTTCCGGTTTTACAGCACTTCCATTCATATGACGTCGATGTACCCAAATTTATACGTTAATCAGAATGCGTCAAAGTCAGTCACTAACCTAATGAAGATGTAAATTGCTTTTCTCACGGTAAACATGTGCAATTGCAAGTCATACTTAACATCCATTGAGCAGCATTGCACATCTATCCGCAATTCGTGAAAATCTGCAAACTATATAAGTAGACACCATATAAAAATGTTGCATCATTTTACCCCTCCTCATGCTTTCACTACATTTAGACTTCTTAAAACACACTTTTAAAAATATTACTTAGTACACAGTTTCACTTTCTAGCTATAAAAAAATATATATTTTTGTATGTTATATCAAAATATTCAACCAAACCATATAATTTTATCGAATGAAATATCTTAATAATAACATTTAAGGCAAAATGACATAAACGGCATCTGTGTTACCGTAATATAAAATTTCAATTTCCCTCAGAGGGCCGCTATGAATGTGAACCCGTATAAATGTATGATCACCTTACGTTATCACATACTCACAACAAATTGATGGAAAGCCAGTTTTGAACTCAGAAGCCAGTAAGTAATTGTTTGCTCAACAATTTTTAAATTTATTTTAAAAGGGGAGGATTGGTAACAAATAAATGGCAATATCTCATATCTCAATGTGGTTAAAAGTGAAGAAAATGTGTTAGAAACTGGAAGTTGACGCACATGATTTACCACATAAAATGAGGTGGCGGGCTAGATCTGGCCCCCGGGCCTTGACTTTGACACCTCTGCTGTAAGAGGTTGTCACTGACTGGACACTTGTGCAAGTCTGACTGGCCAACGACCGCAATGGCTGCAGACGCAGGTGTGTGCACAAGTCAAGTCGAACGCCAGTGAATCAGGTGCGGCGTCAAACATGGTCCACAGCTGCTTTTCCTTCACTGGGGTGTCGTAAGCAGGAACCTGCTGGAGCGTTCCGCTTCAACTGTTTGCTACGGGCCATTTCAATTTAGACCTTCAAAACATCACGGCCTAACACCTCACCGCACTTTGCAGCTGTGTCTCTTCCAGACTGCTGAGACCAAAGTCTGACCTGAGCTATATTCCGGTGGTTGACTCGGAGTGTTCCCAGGACCGAGATGAAGAAATTCAACTCTTTTAACCATAAGGCTTCTCCGTGTTCAGACGGCTAGTCGCCTAAGGGAAGCGTCCTACTACCGGAGATCCAAAGGAATCTGCCGTGGCTGTGTTTTAACCCACACAGAGGCGGATCTTCCACCATTGCCGAGGCCTTTGGGAATTCTGTCATTACCCGGCTCTCAGAGCACAATGGCGGGAAATTAAGTTACTATTTATCCGTGCTGAGCAAAAAGGAAAAGGCAGCTGCGGGGCAAAGAGGCCCGAAAAGACTTTAGTATTGATTTGTGCTGAAGGGTGTCGGCCATCCAGGTTAAATCTCATTTTCTGAGCATGCCGTCGTAAGAACAGCGAGGAAAGGGCAGAACAATGCAGGCGCTTACGGTGAACGGAAACAGGAACATCACGGCCTAGCCGCCATCCAATAACACTCATTGCACAACATCAAGCCCAGGCTTTTATCCAACAGTGTCCTATTGCACGCTCTAATGATAGCCTAACGATCTTGTGCAGACAGCCAGGATTAACCCACAACACATACTGTCCCTACTTTCTGGAGACAAAGATGTGTATATTGCATTGCGCTTGAGTTTCATAGGGATATCGATTGTACGTTTTTAAGGCTGCAGAAGTGGATGCATTCGTGATGTAGTGCTTCTAAAGTGTTTGAGGTGTATTTATTTAAAAGCCATCACGTCGAACAGTTGGCCTCTGAGAGAAATCTATTGAAATGTATCTGTATAGAAATTTAAAAAAAATGTAGTGATTCATTAAAGTAAAAATCAAAATTGTTTTTATTTTTAATTATTAAAAGGGAAGTAAATACAAAAATTTCTGAACAAGAATATGTTCAGCCCCACTCGACTAAACAAGCGGTAAAATGCAACCGTTTTTGTACATCTTAGGGGGCCATTTTGTCAGTTGTTGTTGACCGTAAAGGACATCACAGTTCTTAAATCATTGCTCAGCTTCAGCAAACAGTCGAGCCATGATTGATCGTTACCTGAGCCCTGAGCAACTCTGATGTCATTTTTAGTCGACAAAAATGACAGAATGGCCGCCCTTGAGATGGCAAAAATGGTGGATTTTGCTGCTTAAATCATATTCCAAAAATGCAATATTCATCAGAAAGCCATATTTGGACTACACAAGGCGCAATTTCATTGCCAAGAAAATGTTTGGGTTTGATTTCTTTAAATCAAACATCTTACATATGGAGTTAAATACTCCTCACTGGATAACAATCACGATCACACATTTTAGTATATGATACAGCTTTAAATATTTATCCCAAGCTTTATTCAAACCCTGGACAAACTGTGAAAAAAAGAAAAGTATTCGTTGAATGGATATATTATGGCAGGAAATGACAAAAATAGCTACAAAAGCATAAATGAAAAATCCTGTTGCTAATTTTTCTTTATTTTTGAAGTGATCTGATCTGAACACTCACCAATCTTAAAATACTGCATAAATTTGTACTTTCTAGTACAATTCAGAGCATTCAAATAGCCTTCGTTAAAGTGGATTAAATTGGATTTGCATATTTGGAGAAAGCCTCTCTATTTGGTCGTGAAAGTTTTTTTTTTAGAGTAAGCAAAATGAAATAATTGAAATTGTCATTTACAGCTCCAATATACAATTTCACCAACTACAAAAATGCTTTAATTGACTCCCAATGTATCATTTTTCTCTTGAAGTTCTTAAAGTTCTTCACAAACGACTCGATTTTGATCCCTGAGTGATAGTCCTCCACTCAATTTATCGGGCCTGCCTTTACTGTTAAACGGTCATAGTATTTTGATTTGCATCACATTTAAAACGGCTACTAGAACACAATAAAACACCAAGCCGTGTAAATGTGTGTTTATATTTCAAGTTTGGCACTTTTCACTGCCTGAAATGTGAGCGTACTCTGCGTGTCGTAATGTCGGAGGGGCCGTGTTGTGATTGACAGGCGAGAGCAGTGAGGGCAGCGGTGAGAAGTCGAGCTGGAGGATCGGCCTTAAGGTGGCCTGGGACATCCACACACCTGGCCTGATGCTGCCTCTCCAGTCCGGCGATTGCTATTATATGAGAGGTACTAAATCTCAACAACACACACACATATAATGCACCGTTCAGCCACGTTGGAAACCATTTTTCATGTTTTTCAAGCGTTCACTCCCTAATGAGCCATACCAGCAGCCAGGACCATGTAATTCACTCGCTTTTTGTTCTATTCTCACTGTTTAAACTCGGACTGCTGGTGAAAGCGATCTGATGGGTTGTGAATGTGTGCGGGAGCGAGTGCGAACTGAATTTCCATGAAATTGAGTGCATTAGCGGAGGATAGGGAAATGCTATTTGCTGAAGCCAGACAGATGGGCTGAAAGTTTCAGGGTGTAAATCAAAGTTTAAGGCTCCGGTTATATTGCCCGACTGGGTCGTAAACACATTTATGCTGATTATTATGTCGTCAACAGAGCCAAGACCAACTTTCTTTTTCCTGTTCATGTAAAGTTTTTCTCATTTACCTTGGTGGAGGTATTTACTGTTTGTGTGCATGTGTGTGTGTGGGTGTGTGTGTGCGTGTGTGTGCGGGGGTGCGCGCGCGCGTGTGTGTGTGTGTCGTGCGTATTTGAATTCTCAAAATAAAATTCATCCATGCAAGGATACAAAAGGATTATTGGGTGTGTTAAACGTCCCGCAAATAGACGATTTTTTTTTTCAGGAAAATTAAACGGGTCACAACTAGGGCTGAACGATTTATCGTTTTGGGGTTGAAATCACGATCTCAGGCAACACAATTTCAAGATTGTTAAATCTGTGTTGTTTTTTTTTAAAGGGCTTTCTAGCTCACTTGACATTCAGTGGGTGGATGTATAAGATTTCTTTTGTTTTATAATGGCATCATGAAGTGTTTTCATATAGACTCCTGATATTTTATCATTTTTAACATTATTGACAAATTTTAAACTAAAATCTTTTTTTTTTTTTACCTAATTTGAGCCAGAAATGAATAACATTAAACCACTTACAAAAAACAGCAATTCTTTTCAGGAATATGAATAATTAATTAATTTATTTAATTTTACAGTAATTTGATGTATTAATGGCGACAAGAAGGACATCAATATTCACGGAGAACAATAATGAGCATTAAAATTATCATTACAAATTTACAAACATTCTATCTACATAACACGGAATTATTCCTTCCAGAAACTCAACACCATATTACCAATGCTTTTCATTTAATAGCAACTAACACTTGAGTGTTGGTCTACATTTTTTTTAACACAAATGCCTAACCCCAAAAAATCCTCAGCCACTATTTGCATCAATTAGATAATCAAATTTGGTTGGCTCGCAAACAAGCCATGGTAGATATCTGCCTTTTTTTTTTTTTTTTTTTGACAAGCAGGAAATCTGAATTTAAATGAATCCGTGACTCGTGGAAGTCACCACATTTGATTCTTCCGTGAGTGCCGCAGCCTGTCCCTCATATTGGTCTTGACAGGGCTTGAAGCCGACCTCCTTTTAGCCGCAATGAGATTTACAATAGAACCGTCTCTTTCAGGCCGGGGCCCGATAATAGAGTGATGGGCCGTTGCGCAGACCGTTCTAATGGGACTTGACTGTTGCGGATCAGTGGAGGATTTATGCTTCGCTCACTGAGCACGCCCTTGAGAGGCCCCGACTGCTGCACGCCGATAGTGGTTCGCGCCAGGGGGCCTCGGCCGTCTGCTGCTTTGTCGGCCCACCTGAGTTAAGTACTTGGCACGAGCAACACTTGCAAAGGTTGCCGATGCTTTTTCATTCGAGTCAGAAATTCTTCGCTTTGCGTGTAAGAATACTGTCGTCGTGTAGTGTATGTCTCCCCGTTAAAAGACAATTTGAGACATAGTTTTTTTTTCCTGGTGTTAGATGGAAACAAGGCAGGAGACGACCGGAGGTTCTTAGTACATCTGACTCGTCTTCTTCAGGTGTGGAGTTTGCAGTATTGTTACTTTTTGGAGGCTTTAGTGGTCCCCAAGCACCGGGCCGCGGCCCAGTACTGGTCCACTGGCTGCTTTGGACCGGGCCGCAAATATGAAGGTTTATTTATGTCAAGATGCTAATCGCTTCGATTGCATTACGTTAATATTAAACCCACAAGCTAGCTAGCGGTTGCCGGTCCGAAAAAGGTCTGGTCCACGGCAGGAAAAAGGTTGTTGATCACTGCTATAGTCCTCTTATATATTGGACCCAGTCGAAATAAAGTTTTTAGGATTTTTGTGGCCTTGGTGGAGCAATGCTTTTATATTTAGTTTATATTTTGTTTCTGTATGCTTTTCTGTGATGCTCGCATTGTGTTGTTCTTAGCATTATAACAATTCCATAGAGGCACTCGGAATGGTAATAAGCACATCTGACTCACAGTTCAGGTTTTCGGTTTGAAAGTCGCTTCCAGCATGTCTTCCTTGTGCCTGGCTTCCTCTCATATTCATTGTCCATAGTGCGCTGGGTTTAAAAATCCATATATTGATTAGAATCAATTTATACTTTTCCGAGCCCGATATCGATTCATTATACCATATAGCGATACTTTTAACAACATCTTTTTCCCCCATGAATTTACATGACTTCACGTGTCAGGCGAGATCTTGTCACTATGCGAATGTGGCGTATCAAAACAGTTTAATTGAATCAAAAATCGAATCGAATCGGGCCTTTGTCTATCGAATCAAAGCAATTTTGGAAATTTGAATCGATACCCAAATTTCCATAGGTTTGAACGTGAATATGAATTGTTGTTTGTCCATACGTGCCCAGGTTTTGACTTGCAACCACTCCAGAGTGTAACTCGCCTCTCGTTGCCAGCTGGGATAGGCTCCACAACACCCATGATCCAAACTTGGACAAGCGCTATAGCGGATGGATGGATGGATAGACAGAAACTGACGGACACCGCGATGCCTTTCCCGCACCATTTGTCTCCCGGCGGCCCCTTTTCAACTGCTAATGTCTGAACCACTGGAGGCAAATTGAATCACCATCATCTCCACCCAAATGGAATTTGGGCAGTTAAAGAAGGAACAATGCAAGTCTTGACACCGGGCCTGTTCGATAATCAGATTCCCAGCTCCCAATGCACAGAGGAGGGTGGGGGGTGTCCGCAGACATCAGTTGACCCAATATATTTAAAAGCCTGCTTTCTGGAAAAAGGAGGACAAGTGGCAGCAGGCGCAGGGGTTGAAAGAAAGATAAATACTTATTACAGTTATTGAGTTTGCCTCAACTCCCCTCCTGATGCCGCCAACGCATCCGGCGTGCCAAGAAAAGAGCAGATTGATGGAGATAATTTGTTATTGGATATAAACAGTTTTAAAGACGCCGAGTAATTCCGCCCGGGGACCTAATCCGTCACAATCTCATCAGGGTGAGGGAGGGAAAGAAATGGCGGCAAAGTTGTTTTCTTTGTCGGCGTCTTTTTCTCGCTTCCTCCGTTCCCACCAAACAATAATATCGTCCTCCCAAAGCGCTTGGCTGTTTGACTTTCAAATCGCAGGCATTAGACGGTGTACTCACCGCTCCAGGCGGGTGTAAATACGCACATGTGCCGCCATCGACAGCTCTGTCGCGGCTAAATTAATTATTGGTCTATGAGGCAAATAACGGCAGCACCGAGGAACATCTATACTCACAAGAAACACATGGCGGGATAGCCGGGAAACAGCAGTAAGGCCTCTCCGTAAAGCTCCCGCGATATTGGACAAATGTTTGTCGGTATGGCGCGGGCGTTTTCGACAGATTGAGCTTGATCTGGCGTTGTTTGCTAATTAAGAGACCGCAGTCTAGTGCTGCTTGCTCCGTGAGGACCCAACACAGTCTGCCGCGCAATACCCAAAGATTTGAGCCACATGGACGCAGGTATACTGTACATTTTGTTCTATGTGATTTTTTTTTTTTAACTTTGGGACCACATTCAAACTGAGTTTTCCACTTTGCAAAACTCTTGTCTTTATGTAACTATTTGCAACATTATGTGTCAACATCAAACCCCAAATGAGCTTCAAAGCTAGGAGCGATATAGAAAGTGGATGGTTGGAAGTGCTGTTTTAAACTCTCTTTGTAAGTGTTGCTGCTCCGTGGCGATTAAGGTTTATAATGACAGCAACTTCTAGTCATAAGTCTTTTTTAATTACAATTGTAAGTATGTAGACACGATAAATCTAACGATATATTTTTTTGTACAAATGAAAAAAATGTATAAATGGAATGATAATATAATATGATACAATATTAAGACAAATCAAATTGATTTTATCTTAAAAACAGGTTCCAATGTATACATTTGAGTTTGGTTTCCTTGTATAAAGAAACATTGGAGTTCACTTGCTATGCACATATAAATTGCCATAAAACTATTGTAATAATTAAATAATTCAATTGAAGGCTTAAATTTGAACTCAAGTGTCCTCATGATAGCATTAGCCACTGTAAAATGATTACTATTAACAATGTTTTATATACATATATAATATATCGTTTTTTACGATTATGCCAATTTTGCAATTGTTGCGTGTAATATTTGTAATTATCATTGAATTTCGGTTAATTGCACAGCCCTAGCCACTTCTACGGTGTGCTAATTTTCATTAGCGTTTTGCATTTCACGTTAGCATTTTGATTACAGAATTTAATTATATGCTTTGGTTGAACAGGTTGTTGTTTTGATATCCATTGTTTAATTCTCTTTCGTTTCATGTGCACATTTTCTGTAAACTGGGTGTGGAAAAAAAAAACTTGAAGCAAGTTCGTTTTGCCTCTTATTTGAAGAACTGTGGGAGCGAGAGCGGGCGACCAGGTGCTAATTCACATACGACAGGCTAATATGGAGTCTTTTTTTTTTTTGTCATTCCAATTGAAATCATTCCGTTTATTTACTTGGGACGCGATCTATGGTCATTTGAATTTCTTCAGAATTGGAATGCATGGCTCCATGTAAACCTCGCTATAGTCAGAAGCGGATTAAAATGGGACAAGAAAGCAAAGAAATATCCTTAATCCACAGCATGCCTTCATTTTCTTCAATATTTTTTTTTTTAAAGCCACACCATGTCTGCTTTCTTTCCTTGCTAGCACTTGTCTTTGGTGGCTTAACATTGTCCTTTTGTCTCTTGGCCAGATAACCTGAACACCACCCACCAGCACTGCGTCCTCGCCGGAGATGCCGCTCGCTTCAGCTCCACCCACAGAGTGGCTGAGGTGAGATAACATTCCATGGTCAAACTGTTTCCATCTTTAAACCGGTCTGTATCAACAATAGGTTAGGGCATTGTGACTCGATGAGCTGCTACTTGTTCTTGAAAAGCCCAGACTCAAAAAAATAAAAGCGAGCCACTATGAAGAAAGATATTTTCACTTGTGGTGTCAGCACTTCACAGAATTAGCATGCTGATAGATAATGCTAATTTCTTCTCAAGCTGCAGCTCTTCTTACCTTTTAGCATTGACATAATTTTACTTTAATTTTACCTGCAGTTGGACAGCCGGTGTGCGGCTGTAAATTGCAGGTCTTTGACTGTTGTAATAACCAAGTCGTGCGTGCTGTTTTGGTAATTAAACCGACTGTTAAATCACAGTGGGACACAATTCTGCACAACTTGCTCAATGAAACATTTTTAGAAATAGGCAGAGAGCGACAAATGTGCGTGCGTATTTACACTTGATTGCTGGGCAGTCACGCCAGAGACTCAACTATTTGTATACAAAAAAAAAAAATCTAATTTCCAAAATACTGTATTTCTGCAATGCCACTCAGGATGAACATCTTTATGTACAGTACCTCACATTTGTCCTGTTCCCCCCACATCAGTGTTCCACTGGGACTCTGACCTACATCCAGTCACGATGCCAGGAGGCCCTGTGCAACCTGCACACAGATCCAGAGACCGGCTCCCAAAACCTGACGACCCTGAGGCCGGCCACCATGCAGCACTGCGAGGAGATCCACAACGAGGTGCGTGTGTTCTGTTGTGACCCCCGCGTCACATCACAGCGGTGGGAGCAGTGTCACATTTTTATATGATTGAAAGGCCGCCAATGTCACCGGTGTCGTATTGTTTCACCACATGGAATCAAAGGAGGCTGTTTAGTCCAGGGGAAATAAGGCTCTTTTTTTTAAGTCCAAGTGAAAACAGAACACTTCAAAGTTGTCAAAATTAATAGCAAACATAAAATACATCTGTTTTACTCATAAAAACATAGATTGGAAAATAACTCACTAAAGCTGTCTGGGTGACGTATGTTGTTTGTTTGCACATGATTTGGAGTGTGTGTGTGTGTGTGTGTGCGTGTGTGTGTTGCAGAGTACCACAACTTAGTCCTTGAACTGATTAACAACAAGACATTTATTAGCTTTATTGATGTACTGTGCACCGAATGCATAAAAAGTTGGAAACATCACATATAAATACATACCTTTTCATTCTTTCAGATTGTAATATTTTTTGTACATTGTTTATTCTTACCTAAACGAGTATATGTATATTTTTTTCCCAATATATTTTATTTTAACTGTACATATATATATATATATATATATATATATATATATATATATATATATATATATATATATATATATATATATATATATATATATATATATATATATATATATATATATATATATATATATATATAAAATAAAATGGCCAAAGGCTTATATTCTCATCTATTGAGTGGAGCAAATGGTTCAGCACCAGCTGCAGAGATGACGCATCAGACATCATGTGAATAAATAATGTCATTTCAATGTTGGATTGGAATTGATTTAAACTGAAACCATGTGCGCTTTTGTGCACTGCCAACGTTTACGCACTGCAAAGTACAGTAAGGGTGACACCATTTAAAGAGTATGTTCTCACAAGAATGATCACATTAATTATATGAAATGTGTATGAGGGAGAATAATGCATTTTTTTTTGTTTGCTTTGTGAATTATTTCAAGTCGTATTTATTTCTCTTGCATACGGTGTCAGAAAAAAAGTGGCTTCAGGACCAAATGCATTCATTGAATTACACGTCGACATTTTGCTCGTGTGTGATCAAGCGTTCTTTGGTGTTTGAGTTTGGAATATTTCGAAATGTGCTTTTTATTTTTTTAGTTGACGTGATGTTTAATCAGTCAAGCAAGTAAGGGGAGCATTAATTACAAAACTGACCGGACGCTGCATGAGCAAGTGGGCCTTTTTGATGCACATGGAGAAGACAGACCAAGGACAGGAATCATTTTGGACATGAGACACGGGCCTGTTCAAAAATTCAGTCTTCTAGTAGTTAATGTTAGTATAGCAGATATTCAAGATCCAGTTTTGACTTTGTGGATTATATTTTATTTTTATGGTGACGGTGATCATTAATTGCGGGCGTGCCGAACGATCACATTATGTTTAACACGTCTCTGTCGTTCATTGGTGTGAACAAGTGTCGGGTGTACTTTGGGCTTTGACTTTGTGGATTTTTTTGGGTCTTTATGTTGTTTTTTTATGCTGCAAGGTGTCCATGATCTAGACTTCAAATGTGTTGATTACTTCAAGTTGTTTTGTTTATTTCTATCGAAAAAGATGTTGATTCAAAATAACCGGTGCAAAGAAAAATCGCATGATTTATCAAGTCTGATGCGCGTCGTGCGAGTGGTAAGCAAACCGGACTTTAGGTGTCAAGTGTGCCCAAACCTTGAACTGAAGTCTCCAAAGTGGCATCAAAGGAAGTGGTTAGCATAAACATGCATTTGATCCTGGTTTAACATGCCCTCACTTCCTTCTGCAGCGTTTTACTGTGCCCGGAGGCTTCGCCCTAGCATGTTAAAGCTGCCGAAAAAGAACCTTATCGCTCTCCTCATTCCACTCTGGGAAACAACGCCTCAAAGTCCAGGTTGTTCTCATTTGCTCCAGCCTGTGATGGATTGTATGGCAACAGCCTCCCCATATGTTATCTAAAGATGGCATCTTACCCTGGCGCTCCTCGCTAACCCCTTTTTGCTCCCAACAATGAGCAACTCAGAGACCCCCTTTGTGCTAGCTCGCCGTAGGCGATCAGTTAATATTGCACTTCACCTCTTCGCCCTCCCCTTCTCACCCCTGGGCTCCGCGGCCCTAGCCAACGCTAGCATCCCGAGACCCTCAACGGGACGGCATGACGGATGAGTCTGACGTAAGGTTGTTTAAAGGTTGTAGACAATATTAATTATTCATCCCAGCCAAACAATAGCGCTGCATTCTTTTTCAGGTTTTTTTTTTATTTTTGGGAGAGAGTACACTAGCTGAGTTAGCAACACCTGCTAGCTTGCCATGATTTGCAAAAATGGGCTCCCTTGATTTTACTAGGTTGCTTTTAAATATCTTAAGCTACCATAACTAATTTTATTACTGGTTATGAGTAAATATTACTTACCAAATAGCATAATTGCTGTACTAATTTTAACACAACAGTGGCAGTTTTTGAGACGAGATATGTGCACTTGTTTTAAGAGATGTTTAGTCCAATTTTCCTGTTCTATGGGCAGGTATTTTTTTCTTAAATTAATGAAAATATTACCAAATACAATACATCTGCGGGCATAATTATTCAGAAAGTTATTCATAAAAGAGCAGTTGCTTTTTAATGTATGTGGTGAGGTGATGTGGTGGGTGGGGGGTTTGAGGGAGCTGGCGGGGGAACCCCCCCTCATGGCATTTGCAATGATCGATGTGGCCATTTGTTTGAAGTTGCCCACGAGAGCAGAACACCCACTTAAATGATGTATTGTTCGCGGCGTTATTTATGACGGCGGTCCACGTTTGGCGTGCGGCAGGCTGCATATTGCGCAGGTTGTGTTTGACATGGACGACCGCAGTGTGAACAAGCCTGAGACGTGCAGGCATCCTGACCCGAGCACCGCCCTGTGGGCCCTTTTAACAAAAGAAAGTGCTAACGGCGGAGCTAGCTCCTGCTAACAAGGCGGTGGGAGTTACAGGGTCAGGTAAGGCAGTGATGGTGGCCTATAGGGAATAGAATTTATTTATAAAAAAACACATGACTCAATAAACATGATTTTTGGGCATTTTATTGTAGTTGTAACTCCATCCATCCATTATCTGAACCGCCTCTCCTTATAAGAGTCACGGGCATGCTGGAGCCTATCCTAGCTCTCTCTAGTACACCCTTGAACTGGTTTCCAGCCAATCGCAGGACACATAAAGACAAACAACCATCCACGCTCACACTCACACCTAGGGGCAATTTAGAGTGTTCAATCAACCTACCAAGCATGTTTTTGGAATGTGGGAGGAAAACGGAGTACCCGGAAGAAAACCCACGTGCTAACCAACTGCCATTCCCCTCTTTAACTTTTATTCAACCAGGCAAGTCCCTTGAGAGCAGATTTCTACTTAGCAATGCTGACATTTTTTAACCTTTGGTCAAATGGATATTCTGTAATTTTGATGCAAGTGCTTACTGTAACTCAGCTGGGCCGATTTTTAGCAGAAGTACTCCATCAACAATGCCGTCTATTATTATTGGTTGTAACTTACACTTGACACATCATGACTACTCATTTATGTTGGTCTTTTTCATCCTTTTAAATGTAGAAAACACTTTTCAAGGTTCATGTTCCAAAGAATACAATGAACCTATTTAACCATGATTCGCTCTTCTTCTATCTGCGTCGTTCCCCTTCAGCGCAACTTGTTCAGCTATGTGATGGAAAACCTTTTTGCATATTTTGAACATTTCAAGCTAATAGTAAATTAATAATTTGTGTCAAGGAGTCCCACATTTTGTTCATGTTATGTGCATGGGCATGTTGAATTCCGTTGATTTTATTTTATTTTACTTTTTTTTTTTTTTTAAATCCAAATGACTTATGACAAATGACTATTTTTCAGAGGATTGCTGTATGATTTATTTGAAATGATCAAGTCTTTTCGGTTTAAACTCTTCATAGGCAACTCTAAACATTTTTAGGCAGGTTGAATAGAGGTTTACTATTTGGTGTACCTGAAATCGCCATCTTTTAAAAAAAAATAAATAATAATTTTCAAATGATTTCATCCCGCTCAGCCAAAGTCAGCTGGGATAAACTCCAGCTGTGAACCTAATGAACACAAGGGCGATAGAAAATGGAGGAATGTTTTTAGGCCGTAAACAAAACAAGGGGTCATAAACAGTTCAAATTGCATCCATCCGTTAAAAACTACAATGCCTAACCTCAACATCCGCTTGTAGTCACTTCTTGGCCGTACTTCCGTCTTTGCTGAAATAGAAGGAGGGGTCCAACTCATCGTCACCGTCGTATGCATATTTTAACTTTGAAATGCTAATCCCAGACGCAAATGCCTTGTCCCATTTAAAGCTACTGTGTCACCTCCCAGGTGGGTGTGTGACAGAAAGTCCTCAGGGACCCCGCTTGCTAATGATGTTGGTAAATATTGAAAAAGGGGGGCTGGTGGGAGGGCGGCAAGCGTCACCCCAACACACATTCATGGGGGAAGTGCGCACGTGACCTTCCAAGGTCTTTTTGCCCGGCTTTGAAACGCTTCACCTGAGGGGCGTACGACATCTTGTCGTAATCTCTTAAAGTGTGTCTCCTGCTGATCTGTGCCAGATGTAGTCTGTGTGTCACAGTTATTATTATTTAATTTGTGTGTTCATCCTTTGTTTGCTGTATTGCACAAACGGAACGACAAACCAATGACGTCATACTACAGCTGATTTGTTTTGCTGCTAGTCCGACGGACCAAAATGGATATCCTAGAAAAGCGCAATAAAGATATGTGATTTGTCTACCCATGATTAATTTAAATCAACTCAAGACAGAGCAGCATTCATTTGAAGATGCCCACTTTTGAAATGAGCAAATGTTTTGTACCAGACCATATTAAATGAACTTACCTGTAATAACGGCATCAAACTTGTGGCCCAATGATTTCCCCAGACATTTTTCATTTGAAATGCTTTTCCTCTACTGCGTTTTTTTAAAATTCTAAAATGCATGTTCTATTATTGGGTCAAGGTCTGGTGATTGACTTGACCACTGTGAGTCCAATGCTGTAAATGTTTTTTGCCGCGTATTTTGAGGGTTACGAAGTAGTCATGAGCCACTGTAAAGATAGCATGGATTATCTTTTCACTTGCGAAGGCAGAACTTCAATTCACATCCTGTCCATATTGAGAAAGCTCCAAAGAGTTATCACTCCAAAATGTATTATATTGCTGGGCCTGCGGTTCGACAAGTTTGAAGTACTCAGCATTGCTATGCTGTTTAAGTGCTGGGCCACACATAAGCATGAGGTGACATTGTGTATGTGTGTTCGGGGGGCGGCTTTTTTTTCTCTACCTGATCTGTGATGTCCTTCTGGGGGAAAGTAAACACAAGTCGGCAGAATGGGATCGATTCAACTCTCATCAACTCCCACCTCAGGCTCCCGCCCGTCCCTCTGGAAATTGATCGGGTCCGCGAAGGGAGTAGCATAAAGGAAAAAAATGTGCCTCATTAAATGGGAGAAGAAAAAAAAGGAGAGCTACTTGTCTTTTTTTGGCCACAGTGGGCAGCCGGGTGGCATAACGTGTGCCTAATGTGTAGCTAGTGTGTCAATCACCAAGGGAGATGACAGCAACCGCCTCGGGGGAGCCTCGAGCGGAAAAACCAACCCCAACGACTCTTTCTTTCCACCCGTCCTCCTTCGTAGCGCCCAGCTGGACGCTCCCGTCCAAAATGCCACTACTCCACAAAGTCCACTGTGGCTCAGAGCGGTTTGTTTTCTCCTAGCAGAAGGACAGGCAGACAATCAGAAGACAAAAAAAGGTGGAAAGGATGTCCGATATCGGGCCTCGACGGCTTTGTTGTTTGTTTGAGCCTCGGTGATCGAAGGGGAGTGGATACGGGGGAGCATAAAGGATGACATTTCTTTGAAGGCTGGCTTGTATGGAGCCAGTGAGAGGCTTCGGAGTGGTGCCGACACGGTCCGGTCCTTGCATGTCATCCCTGCTGGGATCAGAGCGATGATCCTGTGTTCTGCCTCTACACTAGATAATACATCACATACTACTGCAAAAAAAGGTACACTGGAACATGTGGAATCTCTCAAATCGAGCTTCCAACTTTTACGCATTTATTTTTTTTCCCCCTTAAGAAATAATGGTGCTACAATTAAATGCAATTGCCACTGTAAAACTATTAATTTTACAGGTAGGGTCTAAACATTCTGCAGCACCGTAAAAGTAAAAATTAGTTGAAAAAGTGAAACAAACATTTTTCATTTGATTTCGTAATGTTTTTTTTTTTTTGTTATATTACATATTTGTGATTTCTTTTAGTACTCTATTGTAGTATCCAAGCTCAAGCTGCAATGCTCGATATAATTGTGAGTTCAGTTCTTTTTCATTTGATATTTTGGCAGACTTGTGGGCATAATCACATTCAAGCACATAAGCGGCGCATGGTTGTTGACACTGCCAATGCAGAAATAACTCGTTGGAGTGCTTGCACAAAATGTATTTATTAGGAAGGGCAAGAAGATTAAGCAAGATGGCCGATCACAGATCACCGCTGTGAATTGGGCACTTGGAGACTGCTTTCCAACCGGAGCTGAATTGATTTCTACAATGATTCAAGGGTTTGAATCATTGGTTTATCCTCAAAGCTCAGAATGTGTCTGCCGGCACGTCATTCGAATTGACCCAAATCACATGACACTACCTGCGCCACAACTTAGACCTGCTTTTAGCTGTGGTAGGTTTTCTTTTTCTTTTTTCTTTTGTTTCTTGCAGTATTATGTCTTTATTCTTGATTAATCTTCTAAAACAAATATTGTATTTTTTTCCTGTCTTATAGTGCGTTTGCTTTTTTCGCAGGGAATAAATGTAAAACCTTGACTTTTTTTTCACGATTCCATGACTTTACTTTTAAAACCTTTTAACATTTTAACTTTAACAATTTCATAAACCTAAAAACTTGGAGTGGCAATAAAAAGCTTAAAGAATCTTTTTAAAGAATGTTTTGGCCATGGCATTTTGCATTGTGAGTTAATATTAATTAATTAATTAATTAATTCATGTAACGTGTTTTGGTTAAATATACATGTATTTCTTTTAGTTTTGTTTTTAAACTTCAACTGGAAAGGACAATAAACAGCTTAAAAAAAGCACTTCTCCTCTTTATGAAGAATTATTGTTCACTATCTGCAAAACTGCTGCTTGTTGTGAAATATGCTGCCACACATTTTCCCGTATGGATGGTCTATTTGTGGGCTGTTTGAACCGCGTAACGGTTGCCCTCCTGTCCACGTCGCCGATTATTGTAGTTTAACTTAAGCTGTACGAAACCCCAGGAATCGTTTAGGCACGTGACTGTCTCTTCAGCCCCCCCGTCGACCTCCACCACCCCCGTCGACGATTACGTGTTGGCACGTGACGGCCATAGTTATGATAACCCCCCATCAACCCACACCCCCAAAGAATAGAATATAAGAATATAATAAGAATATTTTCTGTCCAAATTTTGGTCCTAGAATGTCCCTGCTTGTCACTCAGATTTCTGTTCGCAAACCTTAAAAAAAAATATTGAGTCACTTGGAAGTTGAGGTAATTTTTTTTCCTCCTCATAAAACATTTTTTAACGCCAAAAAATGTTTATTTCTCGTCAAATCTCAGAATTAAATTATGGTTTTTGTGTGAATTTTGGCCTACAAAATTCATATATACTTACTGGAATTGTGAGTGCATGTATATATACTCGTTACACAAAAATGGCAACAAAAATGGCATTTAAAAAAAATTATCGGGTTTTTATTTTATTTTTTTAATTTGTCACCTTATCTGCCAGAGTTTTGTCGCTGCTCACTTTGTGAAGTAATGTGAAACAAGAAAATTCCTTTCGAAGAACTGTGAACAAAGTAGTTTTTGTAAAGGGAACAACGGCATTAGAAATGTGTGCAACTCCGCTTTTTGTTGTACACTTGTCAAAATGAAGTGCTTCTTGCTTTATGTTAACTGCCGATGATGCTTTGTAGGGTGTTTTGGGGGAGGACGGCGTCATATTCGCCTTGGCGGCAATTGGGGGCCGCCCCGTTGACATCCGCGCTTACGCCCGCAACTGTTTCGGCAGGGATGCAAACAAAGGGCACAGGCAGCAGAGAACAAACACGTGGAAACCCGCACACTATATACCGCGTCCTTGCAAGGATTAAATCAGCACTTCAAAAGAGCTCGAAAAAAACAAAAAAAAAAACAGTCCCAGCGGAGGAGACGGGAGCGGATCGGTAGGAGAGACTGTTATCTGTAAACGAGACGGGAGGGGAAGCGGGATAGTACCAAGTGGGCGGAGCTTTCTGGTGTTCTACTGAGTAAGACTTTGATTATTGTGTTGAATTCAGTTTGTATTCTGACCAATTATATGACAAATGGAAAAAACATTTCCACTTTGGTTAGAAATATTATCAAAAGTTAAGCCCTCTCTTACTTGGTGTGCTTGTTAGGATGAAAACGTTATAAATAGTTATTGTCACAGTCGACTTGCGGAGTTCATATTGACTCCACTCATTTTCACTGTATTACCGATAAATGGGCTAAAATGTGGAGCGCAGGATTTTCAGTCACCCCCAAAAATTCCGAAAGAGTTATTATAAACAGAATTAGCAAATTTGCTGGTTGCATGGCTGCGAGTAGATGAAAAATGTAAAAATACTGTCTCAATTTTCAGGAACAAAATGCCAGCCACCATTTAAAGGCAGTCTGGAAAAAAAAAATTTGCCCTATTTTAAATTTACTTGACTATTGGCAATAGTGGCAAATATGCGACAGCACGCTTAAAACGCTGGATTGAATTTTTACAAAAGTATTACAGCAATCTAGGTCGGTAAGACAACGAGAATAGGCCGAGCCCTGCAGTGTGAAAAAAACTAGAGTTATTATGGAATGTATGAAAACAAGTTGGACAAAATACTTAATTGTAAAAAATCCTGATATGTTCCAAGCCTTCTTTTATGTTAAAAAATGATATTTTTTGGATAATGTTTTTATTGTTCTTTCATCGTAAAAGAGACAAATACCGTAACATTGTACTCAACCGTGTATCGCAATATTGTCTGTTTGCCCTTTTCCAGTTCGTATTTTAACTTTAGGCATATATACATGAATATATATTACCTTTGGCCCGATCTAAAGATCTTGAATTATTTTGGTAGCTAGTTTTCTAAACCGGAAGGAAGACGCCTGGCTCTCTAAAACCTCTCCCCGTGTGGCTGCCAGACTGCTTTCATGAAGTCATCCTAAAGCCAGCTCGAGCCCAAGAAAAAATAAAGAAAGATGGGGAGACATATTGTGGAACGTTATGTCCTCCATCCGGACTCAACTGGCAATCTTTATAAAGCATACTTTTACTTTATCTTTATTCATCTGTGTGCATGGTTTCAGTGCAGTGAAGGAGGCCGGCACCTCGACCGCTCATTTCACCTCTTTCCCCAGGTACGCTTGTCAGGCGTCCCACTGGCTGTTCAGAGAAAGTGGTCGTGTTTTTTAGTCTGCAGGGGTGGCTCACTCAATCCTATTTGTATAAACTGGTGCTTAGAGAGCAGGAATGCTCAGAGATGGGTGAATGGAGGAAAACACTGTGGGGGTGTTTTTGGTGAAGCAATTAAAGGTCAAAAAATGTTTTATTTTGCATAATATATGCCCTCTAAAGACTTTTGGGACATGTAATGTCATTATTTCACGCTAACGCATTTAAATTTGATAATTTACGGTCACAATGTAAATCATGTGAGAGAACAGAAGAGGACCGCATTGCAGTCTCGCCCTTAAATTGCCATGATGGGATTAAAGTTTCATGATTTAATGGTTCATCGTTACACCAAGGATTGAGGTTGTTTAATAACTGAAAACAAAAAAAAAAAATGTGTTCAGTACTTGAAGCAGTTACGCCATCGAGAGCGTAAAGCATCATGTTTGAGTGTGTGGCGGATTTGTGTGCAGGTGGAGTTTGAGTGGCTGCGGCAGTACTGGTTTCAGGGCCAGCGCTACACGCGTTTTTGCAGCTGGTGGAGCAAACCCATGGAGGAGCTGGAGAAGGACTGGAAGCTCATGGAGACCATGGTGAGCTTTTCAGATGCCGTTTACCAATGCGACACAAAGTGCACTTGCACACTTACAGGAGACAGAAAGTTTAGAATTCTCGATTTTGATTGACACTGACAATTTGTGTACTTAAAGAAGGGACAACCTTTGCAATGTTGCGGAATTGTCTCAAAGCACAGCAAGATACAAATTATAAAACATATTTGAAAAAAAAGTGGTCCTATATGTACACCATTTTCATAATATTTCCCCCATGGAATTATTTACAATTGGTTGGTTCCAGTGTGATAAATAATACATGTTAATGAACTGCTAAGATATTTGACATTTGCCACCATCAACACAAGTGTACAAAAATGTGTAAAATAACAGTTAATAATAAGATGAAATAAAAAGAATCTAACTTAAATGTATATATGTAATGCATCGTTGATTAGCATTACATGTAAGTTTTTTCATTTTTAATTGTCTCAAAAAGTGTAAAATATACGTTAATGGCTGCTGTAAGCGTGAATAAAATGGCAGCAATTTGAACTCCAAGGCGATTTTTAAAGAGCTGTTTTCTGAAAATCTTGCTTTTGATTGGAATGCGGAATTTGAAGTAGTGTGAAGCTGAATTTCGTACAGTTGGGTATATAAATACTCTATAGAAATCAATTTTTAAAAAATATTTTTAAATTATTAATTGCCCAAAATCTGGATATTAAGAATTGTACGACTTGAGGCATTTAAATTAAGTCGTCAGCATTGTGAAATGCAAAGTATGGAACGTCAATTGTGAACTGTTGTTTCTCACTGAAACCAAAACTTGTTTTTCCTGTAGTACAAAAATAAAATAAAATAAAAAAACGTTCCACAAGGGCTGTTTCTACTAATGATGAAATATGTACTTAAAATATTTTATATTTTTGATCAAATCCACTTATCACACATTTGAACATGTACAATTATTATTATGACTATATTATTATACTATGTTATACTATAATTATAAATCGTAAATCACATGGCAAAATAAATTGCTATCATATTTTTGTTTCAAACTTTACTCTTACTTAACAAAACTCAATAAAGTTATGTGTGATTTTAGCGCATTTTTTTTTGTAATTGTACAAAACTGCAAAGTTTGAGAATTTTATCCAATTCTGGAATGTGTGACTTCTCTGAAAACACACATTAATTTTGAAGTTGTACGGAATTCAAAAATCTTTCATGTTTGAGAAATTATACAGAAAATACCTAGAAAATAAGCAGTTTATTTTACGACTACAAATTTTACTATTACTGAACTACACTTTGCCAATTGAAACACATGTATCGCTGACATTTGGGAATTTTTTTAATGATCCACGATAAAAACTAATTTTCTTCACTATTCTTTTCACCATCGAGACAGCAAACCTAACGACTAAACTAAATAACATCTCCACAAGACGACCACTTCGCATTACCCCCTAACCAACATAAATACCCGTCTGCTTGTGATGTCAACACAAAGATCAACGCAAAATGACGTGGCGCCCAATAAATGCCAATCGTCCAGGGAGTGGGGAGGGATGCGTGCGTTTGTGCGTGTTTATTACGACATGACGGACGGGCGCCTTCTTAAAGACGTGTCATTTGTTTAATCGCAGCCTTGCAGACGCTTTTATTGCGGAGGGACGCGGCTATTAGTCAGACACCACTGTAAAGGAATCACTTTGTAATGTCACACTCATAATTAAGTCTCCGGCATCGCTCTGTACACATGTGCCACACACATTTACACGCATAACACAACACTGGTCTCCAAAGTGTTGGGGTGTACGTGTATGTGTGTGTGGATTGAACGGGCTTGATGGTAGAAGCAGCAGGGGGCACTCTTGTATCACCGAAGCATCCTCCCATCTTCCTCCATGCTCTCCTCTGCCTTTCTCTTTCTCTCCCCTCTCTTTCTCCCTGTGTTTCCTTGAGTCTCTCGCCCACCGCCAGCGCCTCGAGAAGCTCTCAGTCTGTGTCAGTGTGCAGAGCTGAGCAGTAATCACATCTAATGCTCAGGCGGGGATAAAGACTGAGAGCACCTCTGCTCTCTCGCTCTCTCTTCCCTCTCTTTCTATAGCTCTCTTGCCCTCTCACTGTCCAAGCACTGCCTGGCCGTGACTTGGTGGGTGGGTGAGTTTTTTTTTCTTTTTTTGGGGGGGGGGGGCAGTGCAGGAGCTAAACTCATCTGGAGCGCCGCCTCTGGGGGCCCTAAGATGAAGTGAGTGATTTGGAGGCACATTTAGAGAAGGGCATCACGTGAAATGTGAGGTCTCTCTCTCTTGCTCTCTCTCCTTGTGTTGTCGTGTCACCCAGCTCTTTCCGAATGTTGTGGAACAGCCAAGTAAGCCGTAGCCGGGGTGCAAAAAGTCTTTACGTTTGGCATTCAGCCATGTGCTTGAAAGACAGCGTTCCCAAAAATTGGAATAAAAATCTGTTTTCATATGATTATAAAAATAAAGTGAAAACATCATGTGGCATCTACTATTTGATTTTTTAATAAAACCTAAAATAGTTATTTATACAGTACTGCTGATTAAAACTAATCCACAGTATAAAACAAAAAAGTGTGTCGGCACTAAATTAAATGTATTTAATAAGTAATCACAACGGAAAGTGATAAAATAGCACAAATTAATAAATATATATATTTATATCTCCTGCAAATTTAAGATGGCTATTAGAAATAAGGACATTAAAAAACACTAATAGAACAAATTAAAGACATGTGTTTATCAACATGAATATAACAAATCAACGAGTAAGCATTTGCAGTTTAGAATTGGAGTTTGAAAAAATAAATCAACAAATAGAAATGAAAACAATTACAAATAATGGGGGGGACAAGTTATTAATTTTTGTAAACCTAAGTATCATTTCAGTAACAAAGAGGTTGTGTGTTCTGTCCACATTTGAATGCCCTCCATACACGGGAGTCGGTTTTTATGAATAAATAAATGCAGCAAATGTATAAAGACACTGTAAACATCGTCTGAGTAATTTTTCTAATAAAATAAAAAAAGAGAGACGTCGTATAGATAATAAATAAGATAAATAAGCCCATTTTGATCGACGTAAAGCAGCTTTGTTTATTTGTTTTACGCCTCCCCTATTCTGTCCATTCATTGAGTCGATGCAAAAATAATATTACATTTGCCTGGCGCGCAAACGTAATAATTCAGGCGTCGTGATGAAAGACAACATTTATTGCTCTGGCAAGCAATATTTACATCCCCGTGCATCGACCTCTTCCATACGCTGATGAAAAGCACTTCATGCATGTGACTTATAGACTTTCCTCCTTTTGGGGAGTGGGGGGGCAGTGGTGAGATCACAACACATTTATCTTGAGTTATTTAAATCAGGATCAAACAACCCCCCCCCCCCCCAACCTTCATCCCACCCCACATCACACACACATACACTCATTCTTTTATTGGATTTATTTGGAAGCCAACACCTGGCTTAAAGCTGCTGGAATGACCCGCACTCCATATGGTTCGAGAAATACATTTTCTTAACAATAATGCTGCGGGGAACCTTTCAGTGTTGATTAAGTCCTCCGTTGGGCATTGCAGTTCTGAAAACATGCGATGATCAACCAAATGTTGATCACAGCGTTAAACAGTCCCCCCCCCCCGAGCTATGATATGTTACCGGTCTGTGTCAAACGCTCTGGCATGGTGCCGTCAATGGCCTACGGGCCGGAGGTTCCAAGCGTCGTCATAAAACAATATGAAAAACATATTTTCACATCTTTTTGTCATATTTAGCGCACCGGGGTGTGTTTGTTATCGCCACGCCGACGTTCTGGCACCCAACCTGACCTAGTTTATGACATTGCATTGAATTCATTTTTATTTCACATTTTTCTACCACAAAATCAGCCAGTCACGTTTTCTTCTGTGCCACCTATCCCGAGTGTTTGTGATTTTTGTGTTCTTTCTGAAATGCCCTAAGATGCCAGTCGAAATAGGAATCAGTGTCAAAGAAGTGAGTTAAAGTGCAACATCTTGATTAAGAGACAAGCTGTCAACAATAGTGAAATTTAGCCTCAGTCGTGGAGGAGGAAGGTACGGAGGGGTCTTCGATATATGTACATGAGCACTTATGCTGCAAATTTGAATAATGAAACCGTCTGCAAGCAATTCAATTGCTAGGGTAAAATGAGAAAAAGATGAGTTCCTACACACTGGGCCGTATTTACTTATATAAATGCTGGGCCACGTTATCGTATTTGTTTTTGTAACGTGAACGCGTACGTAAATACATCGGATTTTACAAAAAAAAAAAAGTGAATTGCAGAATGAAGGTAGCTTTTGATACACATTAGAGCATTTTGACATGTCTTTCCTTGACTACAAATGAATAAAAATTCAAGTGGAGCCCTTGAGCACTAACACGGGCTAGCTAGTGCACGGTCATGTGTTAAAGTTGGTGTGTGTTAGGGGGAGTGCTCCGGATGAAAAGTATATATATTTTTTTAAATTATTCCATTCCTCTTTTAAATGTAAAGGTTCTCCACTCCCCTGTGATCGGAGTTGACCTGTCTTGCTGGTTCCCTCAGGAGTGTGATATCATGGCCGTCACATAATAGTGACACTTTCCTTTAAGTAGCAACAATGAGCCACAATGCACGATAGGCAGAGAAAGAGATTTGGCTTGATGTATAATATTTAAAAAAATGATGTGCTGTGCTTCTCAGCACCCATCCTCCTCTCTTTAGTTTTCTTCTTCCTGTCCTCTTTGTGTGTGTGTGTGTGGGGGGGGTGTGTGGGGGTGTGCGTGCGTGTGTGTGCGTGCGCCCGCATGCCATTGATACTAATGTATGCACTTGGTGTGACTTTAATTGATTTAGCAGTTCTCGCTCGGCACACTACAGCTTTTTTCCCCCTAATTTGTCACTTTCCCCGACTTCAGTGGCGGCTCGTCTCGACTTCAAAAAGGCGGAGCCGGCTGCGGTGGCGAAATCTCTTCTTCCGCTCTCCCTTCCCGTTCTGCTCGCCTTGACAGCAGCCTTGTTAGAGCAAACTCTTTTTATATCAAGGAAAAATTAATACGACTTTCATAATGATAAACGGGTTCCACTTCAGCCGGAGTACATTTAAATACATCAAGATGTAACAAACAGGAAACGGTATCGGGGGCCATGTCTTCCACGTCTCCGCTCACCCAGCCTGTCACTCCCTGTTTTCCATCAGATTGGTCACGCCTATAAATACTTTTATTTTTTTCTCAATCCTATTACCTTTATGTGTGTCTGGATGTAAGGAAGCTGTTGGTCCGCCATTGGCAGATGATCCCGAACCAGAAGGTTATTTGTAGTTTCAGTGGAGGTCAAACCCCTGAAGTCATCAGATCTGGAATTTTTGGGGTCCCTTTCAAAATACAGTGATAATGACTCACATGTTTAATTATTATTAAATCAGAATTCCCTGAAAGTTACAGTGGAAGCCGAGCACTTGTGAAGTTGGACGATTTGCACTTTTACCCCCCTTTTAATGCCAAAAAATCAGAGTAAAGTTGTCGGCGCTTACATACGAATTGCGACTACCATGTCATTGTCTCGGGAAAGAAGCTTTTGTGTTGTAAACCAAAAAAACACGAGGGCACCGTTTTCATAATTCATCAGTCTGAGACCCCGTTTGAAAAAAAGAACACACTCAGGCCCCCAAAATTCTGTTTGCATGTGGACAAAACATAGAAACTATTAAAACAACTCATTTCTGGCTGGACATGTCCCAAAGCGCCATCAAGTAGATTGATCTGATAACTTTGTTTAAGGGCTGAGTACTTTTACTCTATTGTAGTCTTTATGGATAAGAATGGCATTATTTAAAAATTGAAACTACATCCTGTACAATTAATAAAGCTTTTATAATGAATAATCAGCATTTTTTTCACATCGGGAGAACTTATTTACAAATTAAAACAACTTAAAAGTCAATCGACGTTGTCCACTGTATTAACTTCATGTGTTAGGGAGGCTGTGGAGAAACAATAAATGTGTGTCGGGGTGAGACAGAGGAGGTGGAGTGGCGGGTGTGCGCGGGGAGTTCAATGTAAATGTTATTGCTCTGTGAGCTCATTTGATCAAAGTCCGGAAAAAGGTTAAGCGACTCCAATCTGGTTTTTGTACGGCAGAGTGGAGACACAAGCCCCAGGACGGAGAATGGATTATCATATTGGCGCTGCTAGAGTAGTGCAGTGAGGGGGCAGGAGAGGGCAGGAGGGGGGGCGCTCGGACGGACAGTTTACCCCTGCCCGTAATGCGTTGAGACAGCAATTGGCCTTAATAACCTTTATTGACTCCAGCGGGTCAGTGCCAAGAATCTAATTATCAAAGTGTATCAATTTCATTGGAGTTTGGAGTTTGCCTGCCTCCAAATAATTATTTTAAGGTCGAGCCGGGGGCAATTAATCCCCTCTCCCATTTATTTGATGGCTTTGTAAAACATTATAAATGTTATGCTTTCTGTTGTGCGGTCCAACATAAATAATTTCAGTAAGCGATTGTTTTTTTTCTGCAATTGGAGAGCTTGGGGAAAAGGCGGATGTTAAAAAAAAATGTTGCAGATGGTTACTGGCACTCATTTTTCTTCTTTTATTTTCGCCCACTTGTGTTGCCAGATGGATTTTCCCCCAATCTATTCAAGTAAATTTATTCAAAAATATGACGCAAAAACCAAACAAATTATACACTCTTTGGCGCTTACTGTCAACATTGGGGGAATTTTTATGATTCTTTTTTTTTTTTAACCAGAATTATATTCCCCTATTCTATTCACACACATAAAAATAAAATAATTACTGTGCCATATTGTGTGTCAATTGTACCTTGCAGCCGTTAACGGCGGCTCCAACGGCAAGCATGGTTGCAGACAGCGCAAATAGAGTTTGAAAACTATTTATTGTAGTTCAGAGGCAGAAATTGCTGGTGAACAATTTTTTGGTGGTCAAATTATTTTTTTTTTCACCTCAGCCGTACATGCAACACATGAATTCCTATTATGATTATGCAAGCAGATTATTGACAACAAAAAGCAGCGTCAACTAAAAAAGAGCAAACATTTTTATTTATTTATTATTTAACCCAAGATGCAGCATGACAATGTGAGTTAAAAGAACGGAAGGTTGACGCGGATAACTACGGAACAGGTGAATAAGTGAAGGATGGGCTGCAAGGTACCGACAAATGACCAAAAACAAGATTACGACACAAAAACAAAATAACCCAAAAATCCAAATTGGAAACAAAGCATTAACACAAGAATGGAAAAACAACTCTCAGCCGTAGAAACAGAAAATAGCAAAATGACAAATACATAAATATATATTTTTTACAGTATCCATATATATTTATAATTTTCCTTTTGTCGGCAGGCAGATGTTTTTTTTCCCCTATCCATTCACAGCCATGGGAAATTCACAGGAAATTCCTGAAAACATTTCTCGAGCTTTATTGTTCCTAATAATTTCTACTGTAATATTGGGGAATTTGTAGCTTACTGTTTTCTGAATTTTAAGGTCACGTATGAACATGTCGTAATTATCCATGTCAGCAGGTAGATTTTGTTTCCATCCATTCACGCACTTGGCACCAAGATTAGTTTCGAGTATCTGTTTATGGCTCATTATGCCGCCATTTATTATCTGTCAGGTTGTTTATTTTAGAATGTATGCTTGTGCCACAGCTTACACGTTTTATTGTATTCTAAAAATATAATTTAAAAATAACATGCAACCTTGTTTTATATATATATATATATATATATATATATATATATATATATATATATATATACTCACAACCTTCCAGCATTACCCCCTTCAGATGTTAAGAAATTACCCCAAGATTACTGTTATTATTCATTTAAAGAGGAAAACACGTGGCCAGTTGTTACAGCAGCCATTCGCCACTACGAATGAAAAGTCACCCACGAAGGAGAGGAGAGAAAAGTGTCGCGCCGTGAAGGTATTTGCCATTCCCTTTGAAGTCCCCATTCAACAGGGTAAGCTGAATTTTCAGCAGTTGCCTGATAGTGTTCTGCGTAAACGCTTTAACCCCTTTGGATAATTTCCACGGGCGGATATGGCGGTGGCGGCTCCCAGTTAGCGTCTATGTTACCTGGAGCCAGTGGGGCCCACCAACTTTTATACTTCAAGACGTGTGCGCTTTTTGTGAATGGCAAATGGTCACAGTGCTCCTTGTGTGTTGTACAATTGCAATGAGTTCAGTTTGAACCCTGCCACTTTTTTTTTAAATTTTGTCATGTACTCTATACATTGTGATTAACGATATGGAAGGATGGAATTCCCTAATGCATTAATAATGCAGTCGAAGGAAAACGTGGATAGATTTTACATCAGCAGGATACCGGCATACATTTGCAATGAGTATATTCTGCATGGCGATGTATTTGCTAACACATGTGCCTCACTGTTTGGAAGTGCGAGGGTCTGATCTGCATACTAAAACTTCCTCTCATATACCAAAATCATATAAATTAGCTTACTTGAAGACTCTAAAATGAATCAAGATGTGAATGTGGGTTATTTGTCCGTACGTGCTCTCCGATTGGCTGGTCACCAGTTGAGGCTGTTGCCCTTCTTTAACACTAAGTCAGTTGGGATAGGCAAGCTAACGAGGAAAAGTGCCATAGAAAATGGATAGATGAATGTTTTTTCATCTTAGGCAGCTGGCTAATGCACTTAATTTTGGAGTCAGCCAGACATCCCTCAAGCGTCTCCAACTGATCCAAAATGCTGCAACTCGCCTTCCAACTGGAGCTCGGAAGAGGGAGCACAGAACCCCAATCTTCTCTTCACTGGCTCCCAGTGCACGGGTCATTACAGAAAGAATTTTTTTCCCCTGGGAGTTGGATGGAAAATCCACTCCCGTGTCACCCTCAAGTCCGAATCTCGGCCTTGCCGTGTGGGGTTGACATTTCGTCCCTGCACTTACATGGGTCTTCGCCTGTGAATGTGAACTTGAATTATTATCGATCGGCTTGACCGGCGACTAGTCCAGGGTGCACCCTGGCTTTCACCCAAAGTCAAGTGGGATATACTCCAGATCAGCCATGACCCTAATGAGGACAAGCGCAATAGAAAATGGACGGAGGGGTAATCCAAAAGTTGCATTGTAATATCAACACGCGTTTGTATGTGCACAAGGTTCCCAAATAAAGACTGTTTTGTTCTTCCCACGATTGTTTTGCAGCTGTGGAGGACTGTTTTGGGAATTTGGAGCCGGTTTGAGCGACATCATCAAGTTTGTGTCAACGTTGTGGGCTCTGGATTGTGTCACAGAATGGAAACAACAAGGCTGCAATGCATCACTGTCATTCAGCGAAAGAAAATTAGCTCATTTGAAAAGAAATATGATTAAGAAGAAAAGCACATTTGCGTCTTTGTACCTGCGTCTGTCTGATCCAATGTGGAGGACAGCAGCTTATCCCCGCCGCGAGTGGGCGGTGGATGTTTATTGACAGTGGTTTGAATCATTTATTTTGTTTGTCTGAGTGTCAGTGGGTTTTTTTTCTTTACTGTATCTGCAGGCGTTAAAAAGCGGCTTGTCACGTCTTCTTAGAAAACAAATGAGCACTTTACAGAGTCTGATCTGCCGTATCCGCTTAGCAGCTCGCTCAATCCACCACATTTATTTATTTGCTTACTTATTTACCGACTTATTCATTTACTTACCTCTGCATGGATTTGATTTGATTTGCTGCCGTCCCAACCCACCCCTTCGTTCATCCATCGTCCTACCCACTGCCACGCTTCCCTTTTCCTCATCCTTGGCCCTGATCAGCAAGATAAGCCTTAAAGAGGAGGAGAGATAACATCCATTAAAGTGGTAAAGAGGAATTATGGGGCAGCGCAGATTAATCGCCGCTTTGCTTTAATCACATTCAACTGCGTTGGCCGCAGGGGACCAGCTTATTCCTCCTGTGTCATACCGACGTGGGAAAAGGAAAGTTTGTGTTAAAAAGTGCTTCGGCATCTGAGAAAAGTTTGACAGCGAAAGAAAGCTAGACAAATCAAATCTTAGGCAAAAAATTAAACCCTCATTTATTATTTATTAATTATTATTAAGGGCTGTTTAATTACTCATGAGGTCAAAATGCGTTCACCTAAAGGCCTCTGCAGACCAATCTGACGTCGGCCGTCATCGCCAACTGTTGCGTCGGCCTAGAAATCGGCCCGTCGGACTGAAAAATGACCGAAAAACAAACCGGAAAAGCCGACGGAGATGTCAACTCCGAACGTTTTGCGCATGCGTGAGAAGTAGTAGCCCTCCATGCCATCGGCGGCGATGGTCAATGCGTAGCCTTTGACGATGATGTCGAATAACGGCGGCCTTTCATGAATGGGACTGATTACTTGGTCTTTGCGCTCTTCTGTCCAGCCAGCCATTATGTCCACCGAGCAGATGTGAAAATCAGCAAAGTTGATTTAGTTCTTGAGAAATATCTTCAATTTTCACTGATTTTCCCTTTTCATCACGATTGTGTTTTGTCCAGTGCACTGTTTCGCTAGCTGACAGCCAATTATAGTGATCATTTGTCCAGACAGCCCAACCCGATTATACATTTTGAATCGGGTGAATACGCCACCCCCGATGCCTCAACAACGGCCCGACCCGCCGACGTTGCTCGCTACACCAAACAGATGGCGGATTGGTGTGTTGAGGCCTTTGGGAATCAGATGCTGATCAATAGTCCTCTAACACGTTAAAGCACTTAAAAACACGGTGAGGAAAATCAACACGTGAAAAGTTTTTTAAAAACCCAAATGAGACTCCTGGTTACCTCTTTTCTAACTCAAATGTTTTGTCATATAAACAAAATCGGGTTTCTACCATTTCGACAAAAATGACACATTTTGTTTATAGACACATATATACGTGTAGATAAATCCGTACGTCTGGCACGCAACTTGCCGAAATTATACAAGCAGAGGGAAGCGATCATGGTGAAACTCAGACACAGCACAGCGACACACTTTTGGAGTGTGGAGGAAACCGTCTGGGTGAATCCAGTAGTGAGTGACATGAATATAGCGTGTTTTATTGACGGTAGAACGTAACAAGTGGAAATGACGTCTATTATAGCCGCTTAAATTGGGCGATTGAAATGCGGGAGTAACTGTCTTCTCATACAAATAGGCTCTTCCGACTGTTTCAAAAATCGAAATTTTGATCTTAACCTGAATATTGTGACTGCATGTAAACATCGTCACAGCCTTGATCTAAACGCAATTGAACATTTCTGTGAAGAAGTCAAAAATATGCAGTCTGGAGAAGGAAGACTCCTTAATGGTTGTGGAAATTTCTTGATTTGCGTGATTTGGTGCAACAATTACTATTACATTTACGGGGCCATCATTTACATGTGTGTATTTTATATGGCTAGTTTTGTAAAAAAAATACAAAAAGATTTAATTCTTACACAGCCTATGAACTTGAGTTGGGTGGAAAGTTTAATATAGCTTTGTCATGATTAGAAAAAAAACACAGCAACCACACGACTAAACAATATCGTTCAAAGCCACACGCCACAAAGGACCTCTTGAAACATAATTGGATTATGGAGTCATACACTCCATAAAATGGCGTCCGCTTTAATCTGGCAAAAGGGTTAGTGACACTGGCGGTTTTTACATGTAACGCTGTATGTTCAACATACTTTCTACACTGTATGATCCTAAAATAACTCAGTCCTGGAATACTCGAGTTGATACAATCTGATTTCATCAAGGGGATTAAATGGGAAATCCGGGAGAATGCACTTTAGTCTTGAGTTACGCCGTGTAACTAATTATCGTGAGGAATGGAGGATCTAATTAGATTTGACTTTAGTTTGAAAGGAAGAGAGAATCAATTTCAGGCTACTTTTCATGACATTTGCGATTGCTTATGACACAGTTTTTAACCTTTGAACAAAGCCTGTGAACGAGGTTACACTCGACTTCGGAAGATGGGAAACCGCTGCTAGTATTAAATGAGTCGAATATTACGCAAAGCATGCAGCGTGTCTGTGCACTTAATTAGAAAGGGGCATTCAAGAGATTCTCAGTACACCTGATTCATTATGCCTGTTGTACGCGATCGCTCCCCACCCAACGAGGCTGATGAGAGATGCTTAAGGGTGTTTATGAGACTGTTAGCCAGCAGTGGATGCCGCCCCGCAGCTCTCGCCCAAATAAAAGAGCCATTTATTACATCTAACATGACCCTCTCATTATGCACAAATAGGAATTAATGAGCGCTATATCGGGCTCTCCCGGTGGAGCCAAAGCAGGCTCGCTTTAAGGAGTAGCGTTAATTACACCGTCCTACATCCTGCCCATTTAACACTGCCCCCGTCGGATCTTTCTATATGCGAGGGGATGCACAGGACGGTGGAAGCAGTTCACTAACTGGAGGGATGTTGAAAGTTTGCTGGGTGTTACTTGCGATTAAAACTGAAAGACTATGGACTCGGGGACTGTCCTCACATCAAAACGATTTGGCGCCATTTTGCAGAACAAAGACAAAAAAAGCTGAAAACATATTTTGTGTATGTGTATGTATGTATATGCACTACAGACATCTTGTGATCAATCAAATATATCTCCAAAAGTCAATCACAAATGCAAGCTTAGGACATATGTACCACTCTGGCCTCACCACTCCAAAGTACGGAATATTTGGCCTTGGTCCCAGTTAGCAAAAAGCTTTTTACTGGCAAGAGGCTGAGGTGCTGATCCCAATCTGCTATCCAGCAAGAATCTGGACAAGGCTTTTCATGAACCAAAAGAAAGAAAGAGGCCATTAAAGGGACCAGAAGGGCCTCAAGTTTGTTGCTCATTGCAAAATATCTATGCCCGACTCGGCCCGCTTTGTCCTGCTTTCACCTCTCAAAAGTGTCCCCATGATGGATGGACGTTGCATACTCGTATGGCCAATGAGGAGTGTGCAAGCGTTTGTAGCCTCTTCCTGACTCTGAAAAGAAGTAGGTGGTTTAGCCATTAGCGCCAACTGGATCCACACCCCTTTTATTATGAGTCTCCCAACAAAAAAGCCTTGCAAGAAATAGGCTGGTGAATCTTTATGGGATTTTTGTGGGCCCCCAGTGGGACGACGACCCCGCAACAGATTTGCCTTTTCTTCTCTTGTGCCCCCAAAACGGGAGTGCCACAAAAGCCCGGGAGTTCTGCTCCATTTGATCCCGTTGAAAGCATATGTCCATTCCAACCGGCTTGTATTCTGGATGCAAGATGGACTGCCTTTGGGGCCATAGAAAAGCCGCTCTGCCCACTTGACTGTGTTACAATGCCTTCAAACAAAATCACTTGTCAGGACTCTTTCCTTTTTGGGAGTGTCTTCATCCCCCACCCAACCCACCCATCCAGCCCCTTTTCACTTCAAACATGTTACTCTGATGTCGCAGACACATTTTTCTAATGTTTTACACTCCATATAACCTGCTGTGTGTGGTGAAACCCATTTTCTTTCCCAGTGACATAATTGATGGGCCCAACAACATTCCATGGGTGAGTTCAGCACAAAGGCCTTATGTCACATGGACATATCAATAAACTACTTTGTAAACACAAGTTAGAGGCAGTATGCATTTTTATGTAGCATGATTTGACTCTTTTATTAAACATCCAATCCCCTCTGGCAAAATGATTCAATATACTCACGAAAAGTACATTTTTCAATCATGTTTGAGCCAATAAATAAATAAATGTGCTATTAGTTCAAACGTAGGGAATGGACAAAAAAAATACATCCTGAATGTAGCCGAACGTGACACACAATCAAATAAAGAAGAAGAAAACTGGTAAAAAGAAAATGCCTTCAAATATGTCAATGCTATTGTTTTATTACATAAGACAGTTTGCCATTTTGGTACTTATTATAGCAAGTCATGGATGCTTGATTTCTTTTTGAGGGCCACATCAAAGGACATGGGGTGCCAGATCTGGTCCCCAAGCCTTGAGTTTGACACCAGTGCTGTCGGTTGTAATACCAAGGCACACCAATAGGATGAGTTAATGTTAAGTATGTTTTTCTCGTGTCCAGCCGTTCATTCGTCAAATCTTACAATGACACTGCACTTTCATTTGCAGAAAGAAAACGGACTGCAGCAGCGAAGAGGAGACTGGTTATAACGTTGCAACATTAAGAACTAATAACAAGCTAAGCTAATATTGACATGCGTGTTTATCAATGTCATTTCTCACTGTGTATCGAAATACATTCCAATGCTCGAGCAATTTTATTCTTGCAGAGACTGCCGCAGTAGTCTACTTCCTTGCTGTCCTCAAATTGGAGACTCTGGGTTAATATTGCATCATGTCGAGGAGGGTGTCAAACTCACTTTTGTCGTGGGCCACATTGTCGTTATGGTTTCCCCCAGAGAGCCGGTATGACTCTGAAACGATATATTAGTGTAATCGCTTCATCACATTATAGTTGTGTACCTCACAATAATCCACAAGTGGAAAATGTGCTCAATTGTTTAGCAACCAGCAGTGGTTTACGTTACCCGTAAGGTATCTGCTGGGTATTTTTGTAACCCCAGCTGGCCAGGAACGAGAAATAATATCTAATAGTATCAAGTATTGTTTTTTTTTTGTCCTCCCAATGGAAAAAGCATTAATAGCAAGTTGAAATATGAACCTTCTAAAATCATGTGGCAGCAAGCAAATGGTGAGACAACGAACAGACGTGCACATGCACACACACACGCAAAGTTCTGTAATGTCGCAGAGCAGTCAATGTGTTTTGCCATTTCTTTCTTCCTGGGCTTAATATGATTTTGCCACCAGTGGAGAGTTCGCCCCCAGGAGGAAAGTAACTCAACAGTGGCGTGCCACAAACACACACAGATCACTCGTCCGGACGACGAGTCGGCCTGACAGGATCGCAGGTTGCCAGTTGATTATGTTTGTGAGTCGAAGCTTTTCCATTTCCCCCCAGCGAGGTACCTGATGCTTTTCTCCTCCCGGCGGTCAAAGCAATATTGGCCTCTTGTATTAGACAGCATAGAGAGATTGAGACAGGGAAGAGGTTGCCAAACTCCCACTTGGCTCAGCTTGGTAAAGTCTGGTAAAAGCTTGTCAAATATATCTGTTGACGGTTTTGTAAAATGTATTTCAAACATGAAGCTGTGGCGGTACGGTATTGGGCCGAAAAATAGAAGTATGAGTGAAAACATGATCTTGGCATGGCAAATATTGGAGAAGGGTGCAGACAAAATAATTTCATCGGGTTTGCTGTCGAAGGACAAAAACATTTGTCTAATTGATTTATGTATCAACCTCACGCGCTTGCGATCACACTTAAGAACAATTTGAGTGTCCCAACCTACCATGCACATTTTTAGAATGTGAGAGCAAACCGGAGTACCCAAAGACAACTCACACTGGCACAGCGAAAACATAAACTCCATACAGGAAGGCTAGAGCCGAAATCGAACCCTGCACCTCTGCACTGTGAAGCGGACATACTAAGTAGTCACCCACCGTGCTGCCTCGCTTCTTACCATTACCGTATTTTCCTGACCATAGGGCGTACTTCAAAGCCTTAAATTCTCTCCAAATTGGATGGGGCGCCTTATAATGCGAAGCCCTTACGTGTGCACCGAGTTCCAATATCTGTAAATGTTATTTGACTTTGCTTGACTGACTGGGAGCATTTCCTGGTGTCACGCTGCTTATATAAATGAAAGGCGGATCTGACTGAGGACTGACTCTTACAATGACGAGAAGGAACCTGCCTGGCATGTTCAATACATCAATAAAGTACAACCAAACTCAGTTTTGCTCCAGCTGCCATTTTAAAAACATACACTACTTTGCATACAAGCGTCTGTTTTAGCGCGCATGCATGCTAACGTATATTTTTAGATGCCTGTATACGGTGAGCCTTGTATATGTGTAACGGAAAACACGGTAACACAGAGAGAACTTGAATCGGAATCCCCTTTTTTGGCCAAGTGTGTAAAACACACAAGGAATTTGTCTCCGGTAGTATGAGTTACTCCATATTCCACTAACAGGCAACTACGATAAATAAATACATTAAATAAATATAGAAAGTTGTCAGAAGAGCTGAGATAACGCTATCAGTACTCACAATATTATGACGGTCGTGCAGATGATGCAGATAATCGATGCACTCATTTCTAAGTGACCAGTAGCAGTACATGTCATGCAACGTTGAGTGTGCGATCATGCAGAAAGTCCTTGAGTACTTTAAAGCGTGAGTTAGTGCTGTGGAATATGATCAACGACATCTAGATGAAAGAACTTGTGCTAGCTCGGTCAAAGTGTAAACTTTTGGCATAGGCAAATGCTTGATGGTGTTAAACTCCAGTCCTGGCAAGAGGTAACTTTATGCTTCTTTCCGGAATAGCCATGTTTATGCCCATCTTTTGTAAATTAGTCACTGTTGTGTTTGTGTCCCCAAAAGACTGTTTCCTGTTTGCCCTCTGATTCACCTGAGTACGTGTCCTGGGTCAAAGGGACTTGTGTGGTCAATTTTGGGTGAGAAGGTGTGGGGGCTTGAAGACAGCTACTGCCATCAGGGGGCTAACAGACAGAAGGAGGGGTGCGATTTGAGACGACGCAGGAAGAAAGACAAATTAATGTTGTCTGCTGCATGTTGACTGACACCAGGCTTGACCAACAAACAAACAGTGGTCTGGCTGAATGGCCACAGGGATCAGCCTGAGGGTAAATGCGAGGGTCTCTCTCAACGCCATGGTCCTTGTAACACATATGCAATTATCTGGGAAATTATTATTATTTATTTTATTTTTTTTCCTTTGCTCATACATCAGATGATAAACCAAATTTTTGGCACCTACGGTTTGATTGGATTACACCAAAAAGATTGACAGCATTTATTTCTTTCTTTTCCAGCAGTTATAGTAAGCTGAGTTGCATGTTTTTGTGTTTGCCAAAAGTGATAACTAAGTGCGAGATACTGAACCTCGACACACCCCCTAACATGTCACATGTGACCCCCTGAATTCCTGCATGCGTGAGAGTTGGTTGTGTGTGTGTGTGCGTGAGGGATTATTATCCATATAATGAATGAAATGTAGTTATAGGAAAAAATGTATAAAAATTCCGTTACTCAACTGACAAATATTTAAAGTTGGAGAAACAATCAGTCAAATGCTGGTAAAAAAGTGGAGAATTTTTTAAAGGATGTGAAGTGTCTGTTCTTATTTTAGCAAATATTTACCATTTGGGATGCCATCTCTGCTGGAAATAAAAAAACATTTCCAGAATTTTTTTTTTGTTAGTTGTTAAAAATGTTGTCAAGGTATGTTAAAAACATTCTGATAAATGCTTAAAAAATGTGCTCAAGTCATACAAATATTTTTATTTTTTTTTCAAGTTCTCACCCTCTCTCTGCGTGCTGAATTTTGTTGAGAAATTATAAAAAGTCTTTGCAAAAATATTTGATGCACTCAAATAAATTCAAAAAATAAATTGTGGACACATTGTTGTGAAATGCAGGCAAATCCTGCCACGAACATAGATCTAAATTCATAATTTAACAACAATCTTTGTGTTGTCAGACTTAGCCACTCTAATTGATTTATTTAGTTTCTTTCAGTTGATACGCTTTTTTTCTAAATGGCAATACATCTTAAGTCTGCGCTGCAGGGCCCCCATAGCAACTTTCCCAACCTGTCACCCATGTTTTGATCCAAAGTTACAGTTTCCATCGGAAGAGTCACCAGCACTGTTTTCATCTGGTCACTCTAATATTTGGTGTCTCCTCGAAGTCAAATATAATCACTCAAGGTGACACTTTTTATTTATTTTTTGACACCTGTCTCGAAAAGGATGTAAGCGCATTACGCCGTCTGCGAATCACACCGCTGTCCTTTGGAAACACACACAGAGACAATCAAACCTTTCTTCAGTGGGAATTAAGACAGACAGGTAGATTGTCACTGAAAAAAAAGGCAAAGGAGAAGAAACAGTGCAGCCCCCTCCCTTTGCATTGCGGGGTGTTTTTTCTTTTTTTTTTTAAAGTTCGCTAAGAAGACTCGCGAGGCGGTTGACTGTTAATGGGAAGAAATGAATACACTTGACTGGTGGATATGACGGGAAGCGAGTGCTCTTAACAAGGCGTCACAGTCAGTCAGAGTTACAGATCCATCACTTTCACAGGCGGCTCCGAGAAGGCCCCCGACGTTTTTTTTTTCTTTTTTTTTAAGGATATTCAAAGAGCTAGAAGAGTCTGTGAAGGAGAGAAGAAGAAGTGAAGAAGGAGGGGTGGGTGGAAGAGAGGATTTGACTGTGGCTGACAGCGCCGCATTTAATTTGGACTGCCAGATCCTTTTTCATTTGACTCCCTCTCAACCGGCTTAAAAGCGGCGGAGGACTTTTTGCAGGCGAAGGTTTTGCCAGGATGCCTCCGATTAGCGCTGATGTGCCACGTCACACTTTTAAGCCAGCCTGTAATTCATGTTCAACAGGGGGATACTCGTACATTACACAGTGCTGTGCGAGGCCGTGATTAATTGACTCACGCTCTAATATTGGATGTAATTTGCCCGTCCTCTGATGTGAAACTGACTGAAATGCCAGACTTACTGTGTGACGCCATCCTGCGGGTGTCACAATAGTCACTTGGGCCACACGTCGTGGAGAGCTGCAACGGCGTGAAAACATTCCAAATTAAATGTTGTATGCAGTTGAATAGCAAATCTCAAATCACAATTCAGTCTGGAACACTACTTGACCGTCGATATGATAATGATCGAAATGGTGTATTCCAAACTGTTTCTATCATACAAATTTATAAACGTATTTTAGTTTTCAATTTGGTTTTATTATTTGGTGTCATTGAAAGGTGCTATATCAATCTATTTTTCTAATTACAAACATTAATATACCACAATAAAAGCCAAGAACAACAACAGCCCGACAATCAAAAATCAAAAACACAAAACAACAATCAACATTGCAAAAAAATGTCAGCACAACAATAATCCAATTCCAGGATAGTCCTAAACTTTCTTCTACAAACTCACATCTTTTAGAATTTTTAATTTTAATTTTTTTTTTCTGTCATGAACACTTTTCTTTGTGGGCAAAGAGGTATCAATTGTTTCTGGCCATAAAAAAAAAAGCAGTTAATGGTTGCTATCATCCAAACTGATTTTAATTGTATTTTTGTTTCATTTAGTGCACTTGGAAAAATTCTCAAAATGTGTATATTCCCAAAAAATATTGAATATACTCAAGCGTGTCAATTTTCCCACACAATATTGACTGAATAAAAAAAAAAGAAAAATATTTATTTATTTTTTTCTTTTATTTTTTTACACTCATCCATTGTGCCCCCAAAAAGTGGGAGCAAATATTTGTCCCAAATATTCAAGGGTCTCTTATTTTTGCTTTTTTGCCTTTCAGACGATGCTGTTCTTGGCAAAAGTGGAGGAGGAGGGACAAGCGGGCGAGAGCAGGAGAGACATGGCAGAGACGCTCCTGTCTGCATTGATAGACAGACACCAGCAGAGGCAGACATGGAGAGACAGGTAAACACACACCACATACAGACAATGAATGCAACACACTTTTACAGTCTTGGAGTGGTGGGATTAAATCAGGAATCATTCTTATTTATGTTCAAGCTTGACAAAGTTGTAATATTAGGAGGTTGAGACAAATAAAATGGTTTAAGACCGCATACAGCTTTCAGAGGGCCAACGACCTACATCTAAGGAAAAAGAAATTGATTTCAAATTTCCCACGACTGTTGGAAGACCACTGGAAAGTAAACGTCAAGTAATGACATCATCCTTTATTTTTAACCTTTTCAACTCTGAGGAGGTTTGACCTCTCAACACATGAAGTTTGTCCAAAAATTGTGATTCAGCCTCAACTTGGACGATCTCATTAAGCCTACAAATTTATCTCCTCATTCATCATCAGCCAGATTTTTTTATTGTTGCTTCTTTTTTATTTATTTATTTTTTTATGAGGTGAAATTACTGGATTGGGAAATTTGAGTTTGGAGCGGTCTGTAAAAATAAAATAAAATCAATCAAGAAAATAAAAAACGTTTTGCGACATGTGGACTCTTTAGCCTTAGTGGGTCAATCCTTGAGGCCAAAATTTTGACTATGCTGCAATACTGGCTGTCCGTTTTTAACGAGAATACAGCATATGGTCAAATGGTGAATTAATGAATTCCCTGATGAGAATTCTGCACACAGCAACATGTTCGGTGTTTTGCTTGCACTCTCTGGGCCTGGCACCTATCACAGCTCACGCAGCGACACGTGTGTCCTGGATAAGTCTGTGCACTTCCTTCCCTCAAGATAAGAGTGCAGAGAGCACCGCACCGGTCATCGCTTCAGATAAAGAATGGCCACACTGGCGGAAAACACACATGCGCTGATTGTTGTTTTAGCTGTTGCTTCTCACCACTCCGAGTCTTGTATAAACTAACGACGTTCACGTATGATTTCCCTGCTTATTGTCTCACTCAGACTTGACCCCCTGTGTCAAACACATTTACGCACACATGCGCCCCCAAACACACGACTCAGATAGACACAGTCCAGATCCTGAATATAGATTTTAAAGTAGAATGTATTTAGAAAAGAAAAAAAACAACAACATCCTAGCTTCTGAAAAATGACACACAACGCCCTAGTCTTGCCACAATGGCCGTCCGTTTTTTGGACGTGTCACCCCCCGTTGACCCAAAGAGGTGCCCCAGTCCAGATGAGCCTTGTAAACAAGCTGTTTCCACACACCTTGCTTGGTCGCGTCGACGCCCATGGTCCTGATGTCGCATTCCAAGATGCGAGTGCTGAAACCTAAAAGCCATCCCAACGGCATCCGCCTTTCCACCCCTCACCCACCAGCCAAAACAAAAGCCCTGTCCATGTATCAGCAAATAAGTCTAGTTCACCACAATGTAAACTATACCACGTGATGTTTAATTATATAAAAAAAACAAAAAAAAAAACAAAGAAAAAGCAAAGAGTTAACCTTAAGGCCTCAACACGCCAATCCGCCGTCGGCCATCGGAAAGTTGGTTCACGCTGTCTGAATAGTGTAGCGCGCCTCGTCAGAAAGTTGGCGCCGTTGTTGGGGCATGTTCGGCCGATTCAACATGTAGAATCGGGTCAAGTTGTCAGATTAAATGAGCACTGTGATTGGCTATTAGCTAGCGAATCAGTGCACTGGACAAGAACCAAAAATGAGTTTAGCGGAAAAACGGTGAAAATCGAAGTTATTTCTCATAACTGAATAAACTTCACGCATATTTCACATCCCGTGTCTATGGACACAACGTCTGAATGAACAGAAGTGCGCGATGATGAAGTAATCACTCATTCATGAAAGATAGCCGTTGTTTGACATCATCGTCAAAGGCTATCCATTGATTATTGCCCCCGAAGGCATGGAGGGGTACTCCATCTGACGCATGCACCGAAGGTCCGGCGTTGTTGGCATCTCCGTCGGTGTGTGCTTCCATTATTTTCCGGTCCGACACCACAGTCGGCCACACGGCCAACGTCAGATAGGTCGAGAGGTTTTTCGAGCTACTGCTGAGGAACGTCGTGCAAGTACTTCTCCGAGCATTATATTGCAGTATTTTCCGGTCTAAAATGTCCTGATTTGCAAGTTCCCCAAATTCATCATTTGATGCCGACATGCAATCTCATCACAGCCCCGGACAGGAAATGCTCCATCCTTGTCAGCGGGGGCAGACATACGTTTACTCTATCCGCAGTGAAAGAGTGATTAGATTAGTTTTCAAGGAGGCCAAGCGCCCCCCACACAATGTGTTTGAACTCCAGCTGCTCCCGATATCTCTTCTCCCCCCTTTTTACACACGTTGAGTTGAAAACCCCGCACCCCCCACTCCCACTCCCACCCCCACCCACACACACTTGCCAAAAAGCCAGGGGTCATCCTTTCAAGTGGCTGTCAACAGATAGCATTTACACAAAACTAAACACATGGCTGGGTGCAATGTTAAGTGCGACGTACTGGTACTGATTAGAAGCTGATGGAACGCAAACTTTACATGTCATTTTTTTCTTTTCTTTTCTTTTTTGTTTTCCAACAAACAAAAACCCTCATGTGGAACGTAAGACGTTGTAAATTCACCAGATGATGCCAATGATTATGATGATGATTATGATGATAATTATTGTTGTTGCTGATGCTGATGATGATAATGGTGATGATTGCATTAGTTTTAGTTATATAAGTAGTGTTGTTGTTGTTATACTAGTCATCATGCTTTCAATGAAGTTCCCTAAATAAGTAGACTTTTATCACAATATAAGTTCCTCTTGCTTACGTTCAGCAGAAAATGCCCTTTTTTTTTTAAAGCATGATTGCTGACTGTATATTGATGCACGTAAATAACCAGCACGGATTGATGTTCCTTACTGACCTTTGTTTCATAAACAGCAGTTAAAGCTTACTCTCACTCATTTCTCACATTTTTGTTAAGCACCATGGGCCTTTCAAAGGCCACACAAACAATCAACACTCAATATGTATTTTACGCATTTGTGGTTGAAATTTGTTGGTGCTTTTAATATTTGTTCATCGAACATTTCATTTGTATTTTCAAATCGCATGGCGGGCTGCATCAAATGCTCTCAGGGGTTGTATAAGGCCCTCGGAGCTGAAGTTTCCCACCGCTGCTCGAGAGTGACTCAGTCATTCATTCATTGCGAGCCAACAAAGTTACGCCATCTTTTTTTTTTTTTTGTTATTCTTATGAGCTTCCTCTGGTAACTGGTTTTTCCCCAATGAGCACGGTAAATTCCGTGGTAGATGCCGCCCTCATCATCCCGTTTCGGTAAATGGCCCCATTGAGCTCACTGTAAATAGACGTGTGTGTGCGTGTGTGTGTGTTATTTGTGACTAGAAATAGCAGAACAGGTGAATATATTACACACCTAGTGCATATTGTAGAGCAAGACGTAATCTCCAAGGAACTGGGATAGTTGGATCAGAAATGGCATATCCAAATGTCATGTGAAAAATTAGCATTCAAGATGCCAGGTGCTAAAAAAAATTCCACTTCCTGTCTATTCAGACAAAGATAATAATGACTTGTTGTCTAAATGATGATAATAGGTTATATTTATTTCATAAGCTTGGTGCGTCATTTATATTATTATGGTATTTCCTCAAATACTAGCTCTTGCACTCTCCCTCAAAAAATATATTTTGCTTTTCCCATTAGGGAAAAAAAGATGTCGTAGGTTGAGTGATTAAAGGTTTTTTTGTGGCTCACTATAATGTGCTGAAAGCCCAAACTTTTATATGCTGCAGACAGGTTGTCAGTAGTCCCCTCAAAACACTTTAAGTCAACATTCAGCCATTAATGGCAAAGCTGCTGGCAACAAAAGTGACTGCACCCTTTAGTGAAACCTTTTTTTCCCCTCTCACTGCCATCATGGTACGTGTTAGTGTTACAAGGCCTCGGGTGTGAATGGGGATCAGGTGTGTTAAATGTGATGTTATCACACCCTCATACTGGTCACTGCAGGTCAAATATGGCACCTCGTGGCAAATAACTCTCTGAGGGTCTGATAAAAATAGTTGCTCTACAAAAAGATGGCCTCTAAGATGACGTGCTGAAACTGAGCTGCAGCACTGTGAGAAAGTCAGTAACAGTACAGGTTCCACTCAGAACGGGCCTCACCATGGTTGACCAAACGAAGTGAGTGCAGTTATTGAGTTTAGAAATCTAGAAGTTGTCTCGTAAACTGAAGCCGGGCACTCTCGCCAGACACAAATAGCAGATCATCTGCTTATGTTGGATGACTGAAACAAAATCTACTATTAATCTTGTTGTGCCTTTTGAGGGTTTGATTTGATTAGATTTATGTTACAAACAACCATCCACATCAAACAAACTCAGGCAAAGCCAAACAAGTTAATTGACCAACAGAGACTGAGTTGGGCCGTTTCCGTTTACCTGGTGCCCAAAGTAAGCGTCCCGAATGGTAATTCTCAGAAATTGTTGTGTTTTTTTGAAGTCCAACAATCTTTAGTTATTGTGACGTTGCCCTAATTTCTTTTTCGACTGAACCTTCATGGTGAGGTCATCTCAAGACAACCCTCCAAAAAAAAAAAAAAAAAAAAAAACGAAAAGCAAGAGGTCAAGCCTGACCGCAAAAACAAAGCAAAGTGCTTTGTCACAGCGGGCGGACAAACACCGAGGGGAACAGCTGCGAGTTTTGTACTGACCATGCAAACTGCTGTAGGCTTTGTAAGGTCATTATACGATAATGAAAATCATTACAGAATTACATGGGGGTTTAGGACATGAGAGCAGCGGGGAAAAGGGGAGGGGAGGGGCCCACATTGGGTTTGATAAATGGACTGTGAAGGTGCCCATCTGGCTCCTCTCTGTAGCTTTTTCTTCCTGTTCTTTTATCCACTCTCGTCCTTTACTAGCCCTATTTCACTGGCCGCCTCTGTTCTCCAGAGGGCCACTTTTTAAAAGAGAGCAGGCCTCCAGTGAAAGATTAACAGAGTGCAAACCCACCTCGCCTCGGTGCTGGAGAAAAGAGTGGGTGTGTGCATTAGTGTGTGTGTGATGGAGGGGTTGTGTGTGTGTGTCTGGGGGGGGGGGTGACAGGCGGAGGTGTTTATGAGCCAAGCGGCGTTTGCGCCTGACTTGGCAAACTTGGTCCTCCCATCCTTCAACGATGAGAAAAGACAGCAGATGACCTTTGACGCTGGAAACAGTTGGAGCCGGATATGTGAATAAAGATGTCGCGGTGGTCATTTTCAGCTCAGGGCTCAGTAATGACGCCTCTAAATCGCGACATCAATGCTACATTGTTCTTTCTTCTGTGTCAAACAATGGTCATCTAAACCGAGTCGATCATTTGTGGAGTTATAAACGCGCAAAAAAGTTACATTTAATGGAATTCTACAAGGTTGTATCCACAATTGAACATCTGCCACCACTTGTGCTACCATTTAGTTTTGGTCTGCTTCATTTGCATAAAGAAAGTAGGAAGGTATGAGGTCTGACCTTGTAGCAAGCGAATGCAAACAGGAGCAAAAAAAAAAAGATTAATAAGGGACTGTGATAGGCTTGAATTTGGTTTGTTTAGGAAGGTGCAAGTTGACTGTCAGCAGTCAAATAAAAGTTTTTCCAAGGCTTATAATTTTGACGATACATTTGGCTAAATAGGGCAACAGTGTGGAATAATGCCTGTCTGCCACACTGTAAGGAGATTCGGCTTTTGAATCTATTTTAGAACTGTGGTGATTTTCTCTTAGCATACTTCTTTAATTTTATTCCAAATTCTAAATTGCCCATAGGTGTGAATGTGACCGTTTGTCTTCATGTGCCGTATAATTGACTGGTGACCAGCCCATGTTGTACCCTGCCTCCAGTCCAAACTTTTGTCTGGGATTTGCCACAGCTCACCTGAAACATAGAGATAGAAAATGGATGGATGCATTTGACAAAATAGGCAACTTTCCTCAAAATACAGGCAATACTGCCGACTGTGTTCCGTTTGTAACCATGACATTTCATAAACGATGACCCCTGTAGTCGTACTCCTTGGGTCTCTATTTTTTCAGTTGCTGCAAGTGACTGAGGTCTTTACTCATGGGCTCCCATCAGCTGACATGGTCAAAGGAGGCGAAAAGAAGGTCCACATCTCTCTCGGCTGCACTCATCACTCAGCTGTCCGGCTTGACCCTTGACCCTTCCATCAAGCTTTATGTTCCCTGCCATTGTCATCCCCTCTTGTCCTCACCTGGACAGGGCGCGACTCTATAAAAGGCCCGGTCAGTCATCAAAAGTGGGGGGGGGGTCACCAGAGGCCAGCGAGGGGCCCGAGTGTCGACGTTAAAGCCGTCCCCAGTCGGGGATGACCCTTACTAGTGTCGTATCACCCCTGAGGGGATGCTTAGAGACCCGGAGGGACGGACAGCGGACAGGGAGGTGGGTGGGAAGAGAGACCTCCATTGGCTCGCACTTCATTCCAGGAGTGCTGACATGGCTTTTGTGTGGTTCCTTTCAAAGTCTGCTTCCATGCCTACACAGGGGTGGAACAAAGACTTTGGAGACAATGGCGATGCCTTGTCCCTGTTGGGATTTTCAGGACTTGTCAGTGTCGTGTCCACAATTAAGATGCACTGCCTTATCTAATGTGGCTAGTGTACCAATGATTCATTATCTTCAGGCCTCTTATAGGGTGGGACAAATCCCGTTCCCGATTCATTTTCCACCTCACGAAAGTTAGTGAAGTGAACCAATTTGGGGTGCTATAAAACCATTCAGTGGTAGGGATTTCCTGTCGCTAGACTAAAAATGTTTTTGTGTTTACTCCATTTTATTTTGCCAAGTGGTTGCACCAAATAAAATCATCTGGATCCAGATCCATTTATTTCAAGTGGACTATACGTCCACTTCAAAAATGTATCGGGATACAGATTAACTTATTTGGCGCAACCACTTGACAGAATAAGTGTAGTGAGTAAATTCAACTCACCATTTTTTTTCAGTTTGTTCATTTTTTGGGGTAAAATGAAGGAAAATTAAAATAGGAACATGTCATCTGTCTCTTTCATCAGCCACCAGCCTGTAATTAGCACGAGCCTGTCGGTCGGCGTAAAAACTCTGGCATCTAATTTGTCTGTCTTTATCTCAAACATGTCTGTGTGGTCCCGCTCACGAGGGCCCAGGACCGTTTGTGAGGCGCTCTTGATTGTAAATTATGGATTCTTCTGCACCCTCCAGTTTAGCAATCATTCACTCATGCACGACACGTCTTGACCTCGGCACAGCCTCGCAGCTGCCGCTTCCGAAGAACGAGCAAACCTCCCAGCGTAGTTAGTATCGCTTCCAGCATGGAAAGTCCACCAATGTGTGTCACTCTACAGGAATGCACATTCAACCGTGATGAGTGGTGATGCTGTTCCTGTACTTACACACTCAGGCCATGTAAACTCACTCACAAACAAGTCACTAATTTTGTAGGTGTGGAACGTAACGTTGGTGCAGAGGAGTTCCCACACTGAACATGTTTTTCAAGGGCAGAGAGTGTAACTACCATGTGCTCTTGCCACACATCTAGTGTGTAAACAAATACAGTGCAGCTCAGCCTATGTGTAGCGAATGTCATGGCTAGTGAAATGCAAAAATAGCTTCTCGTAGTATTCCAAAAGCTTTTCTTGAGCTCTTCAGATCTTCAGATCAAGTAAATGCAACAATTAATGCCATTGGGGACACCCAAGTTCACCGGCTACTGCTAACGTCAACGGCTACCGTTCTTCTAAAATGTTTATCTTGGCCTCATCAGCAGCAATAAACTTACCGTACCAGTATCGTTGCCCAAGAAAGTCGTATCAAACATGCAACGCACAAAGCGATGGAGAGCAAGAGAGGATGTTAAACTGCCAAAGATAACTTAAATACAAAGTACTGAATTGGAAGAAAATTAAGTTTTTAGTGTGAGTCTACCTGAAAGCTGGTGCAGTGGCGCATAACCATTTAGTAAAATATCACACTCCAAAATGTCTGGACCTGAAAATGACTAGATGAAAGTGGCTAGCTAGCAAAGGCAACTTCCAGGAAATGTACTGCATGTACCTCATGCTCAAGCCTCATATCGAGTCACTAAACAAATACATTGCAACTCAGTTTATGGTGAGCAGACGTCACGGCGATTGGAATGTAAACACAACTTCCACTGGCACAACATTTTCCCGTGGTCTTCAGAAGGAGCAAAAGCAATAACAAATGCCAGTGGTGATTTTTTTTTTTTGTAATAGTCAGATTGATCCAACAGATTCGGGTGCACCTTTCTGCTTTGCATTTTGCTTGTAACTTCGGTTCATGCCATACTTTCTGTTATGCTTTTGATTGTTCTTTTTTTTTGGCTTTCATTGTTTGTCACAAAAATAATAATTATGACTTTCGCAAAGTTTATTATTGCGACTTGCTTACACATATGGTTTAAGTTGCCGTCGTAGAGGCAGAACCTTCCGATCCGCCAAAATCCTCTTGTATTGCTCTTTCCAAATAAAGATTTCAGTTACACATTATTTGTTCCATTAATAATGTTTGATTTACTGGCGTTTTTTTTTTTTTTTACTGCAAAATGCTTTTTTGTGGTTCATTTTGAATTCAAGTCAGTCAATGTTTTCATGTTTGCAATTACTTTTAAATTGTGAGTTATGCTCCCGTACTTCTGCAAAACGATAAACTTGAAGCTAAAGTATGTAGCCAATCCTCTTTGTAATTCACCGTCCAAGTACATGTGTTCACTTGTTGCGTGGTCAAGGCAATGGAAGGAATTATTATGACCCTCGTGTTTGTTGCCTCGCATCTGCTTGACTGAGTCATGAGAAGTTCTGCAGTGCCATGTGGGAGTAAAAACGCCACTAAACATCCCGCAGATATTTAAAGAACCTCATTGCACACACGCTCGCCCATTAAGTTCATTTTTTTATATATTTTTTTATACGGAAACAGGATTTTGTGTTTGCGGTGACGAGTCGGGCAGAAGGAACGAGTTTCTGCTTGTTTTACGGGTAGTCGGGGAAAATAAGAACATTTTTGGTGGTTAAACCCAACATCCCAGGGAGCTGATAGAATATCATTGGGTTTGGATGTGTGGCAGGCAATGTGCTCTAAATGTCGGGAGGGAGTGTAAGCGCTTTTGGGGTAATCGGTGGGCGTGCTCCCATAAAGATGAATCACGCGCTGTTACGGCGTCCCTTGTTATTAAGTCCTAAAAGTTTTGCTCCCATGCAAATAAACGTCATTCCTCCATAACTTCGTTGGTAGATTGTATTTTCTTTCTGATTGGATAATGACAAACATTTTATTCATTGCAAAATGCTGTTGAAAATCCTGATTTCTCCTCCCTTAATCTTTTTTGTCTCTGTCTGTTGTGATTTTTATTTTTTATTTTTTTATTTATTTATTTATTTATTTATTTATTTTTAGGATGTTTTGATTTAGACTATTTTAAAGTGTTTTTCATATAATTTGTTGTCGCTAAATGAATGTTAGCCTTTGCTGTTTTGCGATAGGATCAACCAAAGTCATGTCCGGTGTGTCTATAAACACATGCAAGACGTGTGTGCCACATGTTCACCGCCTCCCTTTTTCTCCTCTGCCACCTCACCTGGCGCACAAACACACACGCCTACGCACACGCACACACTCTTTCACTCTCTTTAATTATAACCTACAGCGCCGGAGCGCTTCATTTCATAGGCAGCATATTGTCTCTTCAAAGCTGGCAGGCAGGTCATAAATTATCCTGAAGGTGAGGATGGAAGTTGGAGGAGATAGTTATGAAAATTTCATCTGTCTGCCGTAGCGGCCGCAGCTGCTCCTGTCACCAGCCGTGCACTGGAGAAATTACAGTGGGTCAGCCACGTAGTGTGTGTGTGTGTGTTTATTTGTGTGTGTGTCCCATGTAAATATGTAATGTACTACTTGTGAACAGTAGCGCCACTCGTATTGTGCTCCGTTCCTGTTTGTGTGTGGGGACGTGCGTGTTCAATGAGTCCTCCAGGTAAGACCAACCTGTCAGTGTAGGGAACATCTCTGCCGTCCCCGTCACCTCGGGGTCTTGAAACTGGGGTGGGTAGCGGGGTGGAGGGAGGCTGGCACTTGGCGAGAGGTGGCACAAGCTCACGGGGCGGTCCCCAAGCTGTCTGTGTTCATTACCTCTACGAAAACGGGACGCGGCCGGCAGGTGGCCAGACCTTTAGTCGGCACTGAATGTGATCATCTGCCGCTTCACGAGTGTGCAGGAGCGACCACGTGGGTTGGAATGAGTTTGATATACACAAAAATATCTAAGAATTTTTGCAAAGAAATAACTATTATTATAGTATACTAGTATTATAGATATGGATGCATCTTCTTAAAAAAAATATTGCATTAACAAAATAGGCGAATACAATAAGTCTAAAATAAATACGAGTTAATAATTATAGAAAATAAAAAATCCACGTTTAATAATAATGACTACATATTCATTCAAAATCAAATTGATAGATTTTCAAAATCACTATTTAGAAAATTAGTAAACATGATTTCATATTTGTTAAAAATATCTTATAATAATAATAATAATAATATATGTAATATATAATATGTAAACTATATTATATTTTTATCAATTTTACCAAATTTATTATAGGGGTGATTCATTCATTTGGTTATATTCCAAAATTCCATTTCACATCATATCAGATGCTGATAATTGCTTTCAAACGTCATCACAGCAAAATGTATTTTGTTCTGATTGTGTAAGCTATTGTTCAATGTTGCTCCCTTGTTTCCAGTCTGGGCGGACATTCAACTTTATTTTTCAGGTAGGAGGCTGATCTCTGTGTCGTTCTCCGGAACGATACAGCTGGTCATAGATAGGCATGCTCCTGCATGAAGGAGTAAGGGAGAAAAAAATATACTAATGCCATGACACATTAGAGCTTTTATTATATTTTATAATAACATGTTTTTGCCTTGCATAACAGCTGCTGAGCAGCCATCCAAGTCCCCAAATATGTTTTGGCACTTTCTTGACACAACAGCTCCTTAGCCGTTCCGAATTGCAATTAGCGAGAGAATAAAGAAAAGAAAAACACAATAAAAGTCCCCCCACCCCCTGCTCGCCCACCGATCCCCCCACCGCCCCCTTCCCCAATGCCAATCTGCCAGTCCCTGCAAAAATTCTATTAGGGGCAAAGTCCAAAGCTGTTAATTACAATTCTAACTAGCTCGCCTCCTGACGAATGGATGGCGATGTCGGATAAAGGGGATATCAGCGATTTCACTTCCTCGTACAAAGGCTCCCTCTGAAATGGGTCATCAATCCCGCAGTGATAAATGTCTGCTGGAGTAATGACTCTCTTATCGGCGGCGGATTACTGCAGATATTTGTAATTAGTGTTGCCACACAAGTCCCCGACAGATGTTTTTGCAGGCGGCATAATATTGAAACCTCGCTTTGGTGCTAAATGGGAACTTTGTGGGAATAATAGGGCGAGTTCCAGCCATTGTTGTGCTGGAGCCGCAGGACTCGGAGGCTGTTTTTGTCTGTGGGAAAACGTCTTTGGCTCCTGAGCTCAACGGTCATGTGACTGGTTAGCCTCGTTACCTTAGTAGGTCTTTTTTTGTCGAGCTGAGGTTTGTACTTCTAACTGACCTAGAATCTGTTGTATCAACTCGAATCACACACATAGACGCCACCTTCCACCTCTCCTGCTAAAGTCACCAATCAGAAACGTCATGCTACTCATGACAGGTCATGGACACCAATCATCTCCAAGCTGCGCTTGCTAACTGGCGTGGCTAAACTTCATCCTGCGGAGCAGATCCTTAATCCTCACCTCTCTGGTGGTTGATAAGATACACTTCTAATAGGCATTGTTATCACTATTTGTGGAAGAGGAGTAGCAAAATCATAGCAAGAGAGGCCTATGCTAAGCGCTAAGCTAATGTTGCGTCACCGAACATCAGAAACAGTGTTATATGTTTCGTGAACGCCAAACTCCAACTTAAAAGTCAAAGTGTTTCGAGAGAAGATACTTATAAGGTCGAATTTTCATTATTATAAAAATTCATTTATTAATTATTGTATTTGCATTTGTTTGGTCTTGTATTGAACCGTAGCGTGTCGAGTTTCTACACGATGATAGGTCTCTTTAATTGAGTAAATTTAGACAATATTTATGTTATTTGTTAAGCTTATTCCTTGACATGGAAAAAAAATCTGACATATGATGACATGAACATAAAATGAAAATTACTTGAAACTTCCATTATAATTTTGCACTGAAGTTAATATCATGATACTGTGACTTGATTCAAGTCCCATGATGTGAATTTTAGGCCATATTGCTTAGCCCCCTGTCTCGATTTCAAGCAAGTTAGTCTGCGCCAAAAATATGAAAAACAATTTACCTGTGAGCTTAAATTTATGTGTAATGAACATGAAAATTGTTGTTTAAAACATTTTTGTTAAAAATATTTTTTAAAAAATTTAAAAATTCTCGATCACAGAAACACTGCATTTGAACGGGGATGTGTAGCCTGTTTTATTTATTTATTTTTTTACGTCCGTGTCATCCATCAAATATGTTTCCCACTCTACATTTGTATTGACTTTAGCAGTACAAATGAATTATACTTATTACTTCATTCAAAATAATGTTGTCTGGATTCCATTTTGGTTTTGTGTTTCGTGGTCAAAATACACACTCACCAATGGCCAACACATGCACCCACCAACCTCCAGACACATGCAAAGACCCCCTGCCTCTGACAGACGTGTAAGCAGATGCAGCCAGAGCCAGTAATGGCAGGTGATTATAAGCGGCACACGTGCCAAACTAATTAAACCCCTGGGTTGACAGCAGCATTTGGTACCCCCGGCATCCTGGCAGGGCAGGCATTAAGATAATTGTAGCCGCGGCACAATTCACCTGCGAGAATGCGGCCGAAGCGGTCATTTAGATTTGAGCAGGATGTTGCTACGACGTCTGTGCCGTTGAGTCACATGACGTGTGTGGTAAACAGCTGGGCTCTGCCCCTGTTAAAGAATGTCTTTTATATATTACAGTGACGTTGATCAATATGTAATGGGCACAAGTTCGCACATGAGTGTCATCTCCTGCTAATATTAATACTTGACGGCATGTACGGACTGGATCATATCTGACGCTTTTCCACTCGTACCAGACACATACGTCATGGTGATCTCATTAGAATTTTGTAGTGTTTTGCACAAAATAACAGTGCTGTAATTAGTACAAATCAGGTATATTTTCGTCTTTTTGCTTTTTTTTTTGATTGACCTTTTTACATCACATGCCTCATTTTAAGGCTCATTTTCAGGCAGAAAATTACGTGACATGCAGTCAAAGGAACAACAAATTGAATTGAAATAGTCTAAAATATTTTTGAAAATATATGAACTAGTATGAAATAAAATCTTAGAGACCTGGTGAGGTTAAGCGGCTCGTTTGAAATTATATCAAATGTACTTAAAAATGATTTTATTTATTGTTGTCAGTATCAACATTGTGATTGTAATGTTTATAAACAAATACATGCAATGCTATTTTTATTCATTTGTTCCAATGAAAAATATGAAAAGCTCCAGAAATATTGCTTCCCTATCTCTTTACGGTTATGGAAGAACATATGAGTTCATTCTGTGTCACTTAACTTCATAACCTGAAGAAGTCATGTGACGGAGGTCATGTGTCTCGGGTGGGTCGCGGCGAGACAAGGACACAGCGGCACTCTTTAAAATCCTCTCACTTCTCAGGTCGTCACTTCTCCAGCTGGTGGGTGGGACGCCTGCAGTCCTCCTCTTAAAGGTCACCTGTGCACATTCTGTACATGGCTCCACGTATACCTCACACACTCGCACCTGGACTGTTAAGTAAGCTGTGGTGCATTCCTGCTGTTGTGTGGAAACTAGTCAGACTGATTCATGAGATGGCCCGCCGCTATGCAGCAGGTGTGGCCTGGCCCAGGTGTGAGTTTGCCACACAGTGCTCTCAAGGTGTGTGCTCTCCAGGTGAGAGGTAAATGTGATACATTCTCAGGGATTGCGATGTTATGTGAGGAATGCGAGAGGCCTCGGCGTGCGCTGTTGTATTCATGTGCTGCGGTTTGGCAGTGTCGTCCAGGAAGGACCCCGGAAAAACTTTCCCGTTTGTGTTGCCATGCTGATAATCAATTGGGCGCGTTCATCTTTGTCTGTTTTCCCACGGGGCGGCCATGATGCTTTACCTGCTTAGCAAGAACGGTGGTGTGAACAGGCTTCTGCTTTAGTAGCGCTTTTCCGCCTTCAAAAGTACTCCAAAATGCTTTCACATTTTTCTGGTTCAAAACCCACAACCTTGCGACCACTCATACGCATGAGTCATTCAACCCAGAGAGAAGAAGATCCAAATTTCTGTTGGCAATCTACGCGGAGTTTTCAAATTCTTCCATACTGGTGCCTCAAACATGCATGTTAGTTTCATTCATGAGAGAGAGTCACGGCCATTTTTCAATGCCACCAAAGTATTTTGTTGATGGCGGCGGGGGACATTTTTCGAAGTGGATGCCTCCTAGATCACAAATGGATGCTAGCCAGTATCTAGCAAGTCTTGCACATTTTTATTTATTTATTTTTACATTATATATATCACATCATTATCACTCTGTCATTCCATACTCCAACAGAAGGTTCTTCACAAAACAAATGCTACAAGAAATAGATTTACTCCAGTATGTCCAGACTGCAAATGAATAGTTGATGTGCAACCCCACCTCTGGATAACTTAATCTTATCCATCCATCCATTATCTGGACCGCTTCTCCTTACGAGGGTCGGCGGTTTACTGGAGCCGATCCCAACTGTCTTTGGGCAGTAGGCGAGGTACAACCTAAACTGGTTGCCAGCCAATCGCAGGGCACACAAAGACAAACAATTGCATGCGCTCACAATCACATCTAGGGACAATTTGGAGTGTTCAATCAACCTACGATGCATGTTTTTGGAATGTGGGAGGAAACCGGAGTACCCGGAGAAAACCAAACTGACGTGTCACTGATCACACCGAGACAAATCTTTGTGGCTGCAGAAAGACAACAATTGTATCGTGACCTCCTTTCCCTCGCCACCCCCAGCCCGTATCGCCGTCATCACCAGATAGAAATATCTCACTTTGTCGACGTGTTAATGAGAACAGACTCTGCAGCGACGCTCGCAGATGCCTATCAAAGGGCAGAAAACAAAAAGTGTAAGTAAATACAGACTGTAATTAGTATGACAAGGCTGAAAGAAGAGCTAACACACGACGGACCGCTTCCAGGGTCTTTTATTATTTTATTTGATTTTTTTTCTCTTCTAGAAACTTGCACTTGCAGGCTGGGAACAAATCAAAAGCTTTTAATCAGCTTGCTACAGCACATAATGAGGAGCCACTAAGCCGCTGCTATCCGCCGCCATCGGCCACTTGCGCTCGCGTCTTCAAAGAGTTTCAGACTCCTTTTTACGCCGTGCATTCAAACCTAACAAGTCTATGTTATGTTACGGCAAGAGACCTGAAGGACTGTTGTCGTTAAATGTGATAGTGTTAGTGACGCTACAATGACCGCGTATGACGAGAATGTCACTCGGTGTATGTTAAACGTGTTGGTTAGCAAGATATTTCCTGGTTTGTGGAGGATGACAAACAAATGTTAATTGTGACTGTAAATTCTTTACTTCATGGATTGAACTCTGGAAATGACAATTGTTGACCATTAAAGTCAACCGTAGCGATTCAAGTGTCCCTGTAATGTACAGTATGGTGTATTTTAAATTCAATTAATATTTAAATCTGTACATTCCTCCCCAATGACATCACATTGCTTTTCGTATGATGAAATTTTTGAGTAAAGAATTCCATCGGGTCCATAGTTCAGCTGGACACGAGTCACGTGGACAGGGGTGAGTGGTGTCAATGGACGTTAGTTGGTGTATTCACTTGAATTGTTGTGTGTATACAGTAAATGCAAGTGAGAGATTCCCAGACGTGCGGCAAGATGAACGGGTGAGCGCCCGTTTACTCAGCCGCTTCATCTGGGAAAACATATGGTGCCATTTGGAGGCCCAGACTGGTGCACGCTGTTCTCCTGTAATTAGACTGGCCCAGCAGAGCAGCTACACAAGTGCCCGGTGATAGCGGCGAGATATGCAGTGTGTAAGAGCATCACCATGCAGCACGGGGGCCAAGCGCACACATCCTGTTAACAAAATGTTCAACAACTTTGACTCAACAACTTTGGCAGCTTGCACATGTGCGCCGCGGGCGATGCATGGCCAAAACATGCACGGGACCTTCATTTAGTCAATTTACTGACATCTGAGGCAGCAATTAGGAACGCGAGTGCTTTCTTATCACATTTTCTGCCGGGGAGTCATTAAAGAAAATATAATAACGAGGAAAAACAACATACGAAGGAGAGATATTGCTTATATAAATGTCAAAGCGACTCTGGTGGAATGTCACGTTTGCGTTTAATGACCTCAAGGCCGCAAATACCATTCATTGTATATATGTTGTTTTCTCCAATATTGGCTCATGTTTCGGAACATTTCGAGAAGTAGCCCCATTCTGCAATCCAATTATATTACTTGTTCTTCTTCTTATGCTCATTAGGGTCGCAGGTGTGCCAGCCAATCGCAGACTGATTTTTCATATTTGTGAGTGAAGGGGAGAAGCAACGTAACATTGTCTAATATTAAAATATAGCAATATGTTAATGTTATGTGCAGTATAAGCTGACAATGCAGATTTTTAATTTTTTTTTTTTTGCAAAAGGATTTAGGACGTAATCACGTTTTAAATAGAATTGTAAGAAAAGTCATAGTTTCAGATACTAATTACCTTTTTTTTTTTAATATAATTCTCTTCAACACTGTGATGATAAGGGTGGGGGGCTTGTGTCTGGGTGTGTATGAATTGCGTTGGCAGTGTTGCGAGGGCGTCAGCTGGGCCGTTGTCCTGTCTGGGGGGAAACCGGCTGGCAGCTCGGCAGGACGGCCCAGTTAAAGATACACCGCTGGGAAGCGGTGGAGGATCCAAAACACACAAGCACATCTACTTACAGTACACACACCACAGGAGGGATTACAAAGAGATGGCGGTGGGTCGGGGGAAGCGTCCAAACTCGGAATGAAGACACGGCTGCCTCATTTATAACGTGTGACAGCGCCAATCTGCCCCCATCAAGTAAAAGAAAATGCAGTCATATGCCTGCAGTTCCGTTTGTGGCCACAGAACATTCAGACAAATAAAAATGATGATTACAATGAATGTGTTGGCTTGCTGAAACCATCGTTGTTCACCTGAGGCAAAATGGCCTCCACACATGCAGCAAGGCTGGAGAATTGTGTGATTTCACCACCGAGTCATATAGCGGCGCTCTTATAATTACTTATAATGTAAGAAATATGCACAGAGATGTAGTGTTTTTACTGTCCACCTAATGTAATTATTAAATATTTTTTCAATGAAAAAGTGTTTATTATTGTTATTAATATTATTATTGGTATTAGTCCTAATGGTGGTAGTAATAGTAAAATTAGTAAAACAAACCAGCAGCAAAAAAGTCAAACTTCACTCCACTTCCTTTTGACGACTATACGTAAGGTGCACCAGATTGTAACGCTCACTGTCGATTTTTGAGAAAATTAAAGGATCTTAAGTGTGTCTTATAGTCCGAAAAATACGGGAAAGTAATAGGGAATATTTTTTAAAAAGTTTAATTCATACCGTGCATTCAGGGAGTCATTGCTTTATAAATGTTTTAGAGTGAAATGGTCACCACCTTGGGTTATGCTCTGCCTCTGACTCAAAGTCAGTTGGGATAGGCTCCACCTCACCTGTGTCCCTCCTGAGGAGATGCCATCCGCAAAGTGGATGGATGGAAACGTGGCCTTTCCTAGCCTAATATGTACTGACAACATGTCTTCAAAGACGCACTCACACAAGTACATACTCTACTAGATACCATCTGCGTCCATAGGGGACTTTCATGCTCCTTCGTCTCTCGTTGTCTGACGAGCAAGCACATTTGCATATGCCGCCATGTATATTTCAAAAGCATTTAAGACGCACATCACGGCCGGTGAATTATGCATCGGGCCGCTACGGCAGAAGCGCTTGTTTCAACTGTGTACTTCTTTGCTCGTTACAATCACAGCCCATTAAAGTACACAAAGCAGGCAGCCTCTAAATGGACCGGCGGTGTTCGCCGTTTTCGGGACCCGGCAGGTTGCGAGTACTCTCACCTCTTCCTGAGGGCTTTCACTCGGGTGTTGTTGAAGCAGTATCACTGTAGGCCGCCACCGTCTTTCCCGATGCGCTGGCATTCGTTAGCGATGGTGAGAGATGAGTTGAGTGAATAATTGAAAACGGGCATGTCTCGCAAAATGATGCAAACCTATGCACGGCTTGTCAGTGAGACGAATGGAGTGTTGAAGTAAACACGGCCTAAAAGGCTCTTATGCATTATAGACAAGGCTTTGGAAGCACTTTTCTCTTATGCAAATGGGGACACATACTAGCGGCAAAGGCGAATTATGAATCATTGGCATTCATTCTGTAGATCCAACTTTTGTGTTGGGCTGTTTATGTAGCAGTGGCGGGTCGTGCATTTCGCACTTAGGCCTTCAGTGAAGTCTTACTTAGTCTGACTTGAATAAATGCCTTCATGATACCATCATTTATGACACCATGGCTGGAGAAATAACACACTTAAAAAAACACACACTTAAGCATGACTGAGTGTCGCACAATCTCAGCTCATGGGAGATAGCTTCTCTTGAAAGGTCCGTCTTGAACTTGGCCTTGCAAGTATATCTGCAATCAAATCTGAACTCCATCCTTCTGCCATTGTGGGTTAAGAAAAGTGTAAATAAATTGTTTATTTAGCTTTAAAACAGTTCTATGGCAATTGCACTGTTTGTTTATACAAGGAAACCATTTATACGTTTGCACTTTATTTATTTATTTTTATTTTAAGAGCAAGTAAATTTGATTTGTCTTAATGTTGTTTCCATTTATACATTTTTTTGTTTTGTACCAAAAAAAAAAAAAATCTAGCGCTTGAATAATCATGATTTCAATTATTACTAAAATAATTGGGATTAATATTTTTTTCATATTCGAGCAGCCTTAGTGTGAATGGTTACTGCCAACAAGTCCAAGACGTACCCGGCCTTTTACCACAGAGCCATCCGGGATAACTGGCAAAGCTCACCTGTGAGAACACAAGTGCAAAAAGATAATTGGAAACAATAAATGCCAATGCAAAGGTTTTCCTGCCCGTGCTTTTGAGGTTTACTTGTTCATTTTCCGACATGGTGGATAGGGCCAATATGAAGATGCCACCGCATCTCTTGGCCTCACCTACAGAAGATGCCACTGCCTCATTCAACTTGGACACGTGGAAGCCGCTGTTTACGGGCTTCCTTTTTAGCCATTGCTGTGTGGTAAATGATGATAAGCTGAGCCTGTAATAAACAATCTCGTAAACAGCTCTGAAGCTCAGCCTTTAATTGCCTGAGGGGCTTGTAAGAGCTTTATAACACATTTATTACCCCCTTTAAATGGCCTGCGAGATGTGAGCCATAACATAAGCAACACTCGTTTAATTTCCTGACATATATTGGCTCCAGGTTGTCTTTTGGTTATTTTTGCCAACTCCATTGATTTTTCGACCTGCTCCTGTTTATGGCCCTAATGCATGGTGACACCAAAGAAAGTCTACGCCTCAATTATTCTTTTGCCACTCTGTATTCCGGGTGTGCCGCGCCGCGTCGAAGGCAGAAACTATTACTTTGTCAGCCAAAAGCACACATCCACTCAGAGCAGACGAAAGGGGCCAGCATGGGGAATAGAAATATTTGATGTTGAATCTCTCCCTATTTACAGGAGGATGCCTGAATAAACGTGTTCAGAAGCTGGAAAGCAGCATTATGACCCATAACCCCGAGGTATTTGAAATGGAACAGCGGGACTGACTTTGAAAAAGAATTGGAGATGTGCTCAGGGCTCACTGTTTATACCTTGATGTGATTTGGACTGAAATATTTATTTTATATGTATAAAGGCCTGTTTATCTTTTCTTATGTGTTTTTTTTTTTTTTTTTGCCCTTGTCTGATGGCCGGCTTTAGGAGACTGAGAGGCTATTTAGTGTTCAGTTTGTTTTTTGTTTTATTGTCGACAGTTCCAGTTGGACGTTAACTTTCATGCTAGCGACTGTAAGTCCGTTTTAATTGGACTGGAGTTAGTTTTCCCCCTTTTTTTCCCATTTGCTTGGTCAGTTATGAGCACCATATTTGAACTCTGGTACAAAACCAATCAACACAGTCGGACCAGAAAAAAACAATGTGATTCCAAAAGAAAACATTTGACATGCAAACAGGCCCAAATGGAAATGCTTCAAACAGAAAGAGAAATGGTGCATGCATGCATCCTAGCGTATGTTTTAGCGCGCGTATGTTTGACCATACCTGCAGGCCAATAATACGGTGAACCTTACTTATGTGTGTGTTAAATACAAAAATAGCACCCATAACTGACACGGTCATAAAAATAAACTATATGCAGGATATTGTTATACTGGATCTCATCTTCTTTAAAATATTTTATGGCGACTTCTCATACTTAGCAAATCTAATTTCTATTCTACTATTACCTGCTATATTGTCCATGTAATCTTTAAAAGCCATGTTGAGTGTTCTTCCCCTTACAGCAATTCGTCTTCCTGTTTCCATTCTTGCAGCTAATAAGAAAAGTGTGAGCTCTTGTGGTTTGTTGTAATGGATTTTGATTTGTTTGGATGATTCACTGATGTGTGAAAATAAATTGAAGCAAGTTTACAAACGAATCAAGTGAGTGGCACGAGAAAGTAAACACCAGTGTGAAAAGATCCTCGTCCAAGTTCTTATGACATTGTTAGCGTTTCGCCGTGTTTCCCTGTCATCCCCGTTCACTCTTCAAACTTGAGTTAACTCAGTTTGTCTTGCACAATCCACCTAATCGCGAAATTATATTTGAGGGGCGTAATAGGAAGGAGCATATTTCAGCACGAGGCGCAGATATTCGATCAAAAAATGTGCCCTCGCTGCAACATTTTCCCCCATTATGATTTATTAAACTAATGCTGGGGCCCGGGAATCTACTTTTGCTTTCATCGCCACACTCTCCAAATACCAATTTCAACCGCCTCCTCAATTATTCTTTTGTCTGGGAAAAGAAGCAAGGTATCAATCTTTTATGTTTTGGAAAAACCTGATGAGTGCCATCTAGTGTTTTTTTTTTGGTGTGCGCACGTGTGTGTGAAGCTATGAGAAAAAACAAAACAAAACATGAAATTGCAGAGTAAATCAATACCGGGGCCGCTAATTTCAGGGATATCCCCTTTCAAAGGGAAAAGCAGAATTTGTTTTTGCCGTATGTTTTTGATCTCTTACTGTACTGCGTTTCATTTCAGGCACGGTTGTTATCGTAGTTGCTGTTGTTTGCATGTTATTTTAGCTTCTTTCTCAAGTAGCTATTTTGCAATTTGGACAAAGGCACAATTTAGCTGCCATCTGTTTCCAATGTGCTCAACGTTAGACAGATGGGCTCTGTGTACTGAAGCCATACCAGAGTCCTGGCAGGTTACAGTGCTTTCGGTAATGAACATGCTAAATATGAGACTACGGGCTGATTTAATCACGGCAAGGGCTTGTCATGCTTTTCTTTTTCATAAAGTTAATCTGTCGTGCATTAGTCTCGGTGTTGGCCTCGAATGATTACAGGACTGTATGTATCCGTCCTGAGTCTTGTCCTTCACTTCATTGTTTTATTTACAAAGCTATTAAGATGGCAAATGGCATAATGTCAGTTCCATATGAAAAATGAAAGCTGCCTTTTACAAAACAGTACAGTACTGTATACTTGAAACAGCCACCATATTTAACAGCAGCAGCTGCACAAGCTCTCGGTGTTTGGCAATGTGTCCTCTGCTTGCGCCACATGCATGGATCTGCTCCACCAAATTATATTGAGGTTAGTGATGAAATGCTGGGAAAAGGGCTTTCTTTACAAGCTTTTTAAAACCCCAGGTTAAAAAAGTGGCCCAAATAAAGTGTTTTTAAAATATTTGTGCATCTGTCGGCATGTGGCAAAGAACAAAAATGTGTTGTCAACAACTGGAAATGAAATCCATGACTCTAGATTATTATTTCATTACATTCTGACGTTTTTTTTTTTAATTCAAATGACATTGTCGTTGCTCAGCCCGAAAACTAATAACACAGGTCCCGCTTCCAATGGTCTCACCACCTGTGGGAAGGGCCAAGTGGGTCGTGTCCAAAGGGAAACTGGGTGGCAGTCGAGGGCGGGATTCAATGGCGGTTTGAAGCCTGTCGACGTAAACTCGCTCTAGGGAGGTAGAACGTCACCTCTTTATCAGGGACGGCACCCGAGCTTGTGTGGGAGGTCGACAAGTTCTGACTAGATATAGTCAAGTTCAACTTGACACAGCTTGATGATCTGGTACCAGTCCTCTAGGGAGGGAGTGGTGCTATCTTCCACTCTGGAGTTGCCCCCGGTGACGAGCAGGTGTGGGAGGTCATTGATCACTCGATGATAACATTCACAGACTTTGCTAAAGAATCCAAACATTTTTTTTTTTTTGATAACTCATTTCTGCTCCTTTGAGTCATGCTGGACGACCCGGCCCTAAACATTTCTGATACAGGAAAATTGAGCCGCTTTGAGCTTTTTGATAACGACTCGCTTCCTGGAGGATAACCTGTGAGCTTGGCTTCCCATACTTTAATCCCTTTGATTAGGCGCCAGGGCGAGATAGCTCAGCCCTTTGACTGTCTTAATATTTCTACTGTCTCAAGCTTGAAAGCACCGCCACTCGCAGCTCATTGTAGGCACACAGTCTGAAGCCCAAACTCCCTCCGCTAATTGCCGTATGTTCAAAGGTCGGTATGGTAGCCTCCTTCCTTTCCCTGTCCTTTCCCGTTGTCCTTCATCCGGTTTCAGGTCAAGATGGCCTGCCTCTGTTCTTTTTGTACTGTGTTTATGTTTTGTGATTAACAGCGAGGATGTACATGTTACACGGCTGCGCCTCTATCTACACTCCCCTTTAGAAAGTTGACAGCGAGGCCAGAGGCTCCGTAGATTATATCAACTTTTAGGACAGCACATAAAGTGGGACCTGCAATGTGAAACTGGACGTTTTGGGCCAATAGTTTAAATGTAATATATATATATATATATATATATATATATATATATATATATATATATATATATATATATATATATATATTAAATATGGCTTTGCTTAAGTTACAAAACTTCTGGTGTCTTCTCTTTTTTGAAGTCACATTGATCCCCGCAACAATTTCATTTAGACCCCATCACGGTAACGAGAAGTTTGGAATAATAGAATCGGATTCCACCCCATTCCTGAAGTTTGACTGCGTTCGTCAAGTACTCAAGATGGCCCGAGTTATTTGTGCCACTGGATCGTTTTCTACTCCCGTCTTGTGACTGACTCCCTAGCAGTCTATACTTTATATTTTTGTTGAGGGGTTATTGGGCTGTGAATAAGCGTGTGTCACAGCCTTTTCACAATCCCTTATGAGCGAATCCCACCGCCTCCGTCTCCGCCTTGCCCCCAGCAAGCCCGGGCTCTGAGTTTCTCCTGATAGCCATGAAAGGATTTGGGCTGGATGGGCCGACCCGACCGGGCTGATTGCTTTGAATGGCTAAAGCCGTCTTTGAAATCGGGGGTGGAGTGATGGCAGTGGGGGGGCGACGTTGATGAGCGCCTCTTCGCCAGAGCCTGTGTAGTCACTGCCTCTGGGAGGGACCCTCGCTAATACCCCGGCATTAGATATACAGCAAGAGGCAAGGATCACCAGTCACCCCAAGCCACTCGTGCCCGGTTACATTCATAACAACAGAGAAAAACTTCCCAAGTCAACTTTTTGCCTCGCATGAAAGTTGAGGAATTATTCATCAAACTTCAAGAAGTGAGTTTGAGGATTACCCTTTTACCCGGCCTTGTTTTGCTCGCCGTTTCACCTCGTCTTCTCACGCTCATAAAACACCTCGAACATGGGCAAAGACAAATTACAGCTCCAGTCACAGGTGTCCTGGCGTGTGTTGTTTTCATCTCCAAGCAGGCCCCTAGGGTGCGCTACCTGTGCTCCACATGGGGCGGGGTTGCCGTCCGTGACATGGAATCTGTCACCGCTGGGGGGCCCTGAGGCTTGGGCTGGTGTTCTGGAACAGGGTGGCCTGTTTCTCCTTTTGACGGCTTGTCCCCGGGAGCAGCCGGGTCTGAGCTTTAGGAGTGCGTCCACACCCAGCGGCCATGACCTCAAACCCGGTTACCTCTTGACGTCATTTACAAAGGTCATGAGAAAAGACATCTTGACTTGAAGAATTCTAATCAATTAACGTGGAAATGTGAAGGCTCGGTATGACGAATGATGCATGTTGAGGCGCAATCACTACAAGAGAACATTTGACTGATGGAAATGTTTCAAGGTGCAACAATCCTTATTCACATGGGCCTACAAATGCTGCCGACACAAGCCTTCATTAGTCCTGCAATGAGAGGATTCCAGTTTTTACGGCAGAAACATATTCGTGTCCATGTTTACAACAAGCAGTAGGAATTTGCGGCAAACTGCACATGAGTTATAACTACAGTATGAGGTCGTCGCTGTCAGGCAGAATTCTCACGATGACAAAATGACAACTTTTGGAGAAACTAGCTTGAGTTCCCAAATACCACTTTGTTCAAGTTGTATTATACCTTAGATTGCTGTTCTATACCATTGCACCCTCACATTTGATTCACTCCCAAAAATCACAAAACAAAAACAAATTAAAAAAAAATGCAAAAAATATTTTCTCTGAAAAAGAGAATCCGAGGTTACAGAGCCACGAGTATGTGCGGAAACATGTTTATAATTTTTTTGGGGGGGGATTAATCAAGCAAAAAATTTAAACAAATGAAACTAAAATATTGACATCACATATCAGTACCAAAATTGCTATATGTATTATCAACATTTGCACCGATGAGCGTAACACTATAGAAAACACGTTCTCCATTTTTCAAAGGTGAGCATTCTCAACGAATAGATAAAAATAAAAGGCTATTTTATTTATCAAACTTTTTCTCAAACAACATCTAACGGTTAAAAAAAAATTAATAAATAAAAAAACAACACTGTTTCGACATTTCCAGTTCAAGGGCTCTTGTGCACATTGTATTTGGATGCGTTTGGAGAGCGTACGTGCCATTTTTGCAGCAGCTGCAGTCACATAGCTATGGGTGAAACAAGCTTATTACGCTTGAAAGACAAACGGGGGAGTGAAAAGGTAGCCATAAATTAACGATAACTGACAAGCAGAGCATCTTATTAATGTGACGGCATCAGTCAGGAATGGAGGGCCTTGTGTGTGCGTGTGTGCGTGTGTGTGTGTGTGTGTAACCTTTGACACCTCTTATGGCAATAATAAAGATGAGTTAAACGCAGATGAACGCCCGCAGGTAAAGCCGGGGTGGTTGTTGGCACGGGTGTTGCCGTTTTCTTTTCCTTTTTGAAAGTCCTCGCCTCGTGTTTTTTTGCAAGTCTAGCCGTCTTTTATTCCCGAGGTTTGTTATTAAAACGGACTAGCTGTTATAGCTAAATGGTTTCTGTGCTTCTCTAAACACTGGCGAGGCATTAGCCCGCACTCGGGTTACGAGGCTTGGCTCCTAATGAGAGACCCGATGGCGTGGCGGGGGAAAATAAGGATCAGTACCACCGCCCACCCCCGACCCAATACCCAAACTTGCGGTTTACCTCTTGAAACGAAACCACACGTGTCTGTGCTTTCTTTTGGGCTCTCTCGTTCCCGCCGCCTGCTGTCGCGACGCCTCTCTCGCACAGCTAAACTTGATCAGAATTGATTGCGCAGCTGCAGATCTGTAAATAAATAGATTAGCAGCAGCGCCAAAATGTGGCCTGACAGCCAAGTGTAGATGCCGTGCATGGTGTTTAATATTAGCTTTCAAGCCGTGCGGCCGGAGAGACTTTCCATCTGCGCCCGTCCGAGTCCAAGCCAAGCGAATTGATTTTGGCTTGTTAATGTCATAATGACACTTGTGACGTCCACAACAGATATGTTCACATTTTTGCTGGAATGAGTTGGCAGTCTGCACTGATTCTCTTTCGACCAGACTCGGTTTCTGTCCCTGTTTCGTCTCTGAACAACGGATACTAGTGTGTTTGAAAAAAAAAAATCTTATTCTGGCCTTGTGGTTAGTACGCCTGCCTCACAGTTTTGAGTTTAGGGGTGCAACTCTGTGTAGTTAGCATGTTTTTGGTTAGCATGTGTGTTTTTATTTCCTCACATTCATGCTATTGTCTTTTTCATTGTTATCACAGTTGTGCCACCACAGTTTACATCGCCAACCAGTGCACTATTAAATAATTTTACAGCTGATTAATATATTAATTAATCAAATAATCTGCAAAAAAATTCCAAATAATTTAAAATTCTCATTAAACACAAAAACGAGTCTGCTTTCATTAATGACTTCAGAAATTAGAGACTATACACTATTGAGAGGCTGAAATTTGAGTATTCAAACAATTTACAGTAGGAGGAATTGCGTGTTGAATGATGGCATCTTAAATCAATTGAGTCAAAACGAAGTGCACATCTTGGATGCAATTGAGGCGCTGTTGATCCAGTCTAAACAATAACAACATGACGTTACAGAGGGAACGTTGAACTGCGGCATTCACCATAACCCGAAAAGGTCATTTCTAACGTCAGATCGTCCCATCAAAAAAACGACATTGATATATTTGAATCCATTACGATTCTTGCCAACACTAATTGCGACCTGTGCACTTTTAAAAACACTCCTGTCTTAGAGCATTGCAAAAGCTAAAACCATTAAATATCAATATTAATTCAACACAACCATTAAAAGCCAAGACCGTGACTGTAACGCCAAAAAGACGAGGAAGCCGAGCCTTGTCATGAAGCAAAGACTGTCTTCGGTCTTTCTTCATGGGGGAGGGGGCCATGATTTATGGAGGAACCTCCCCTTGTAAGGACCTGAGTATGATCATACACCTCTGTCGGAAAAGAAGAGGGGTAGGGCAGAGGGGTTGCGGGGGTCTCTTCTGTCCCTGGTGCTTCTTTTGCGCACCTACTGCTGCTCCTCTCATTTCAATTTCTGTTTCTAGTTGTGATGGATTATGAAAAAGCAACGGCGGACTGATGGCTGCTCGCGTTCTCCTTTCTTTCATTTTCAAAGTGAGCCATTGTTAAACAGTTTATGTATTCTCTTTCTGCCTGTGTGTTTATTGGAGGTAGCGAATTAAGTTTGAAACCATCACCGGAGGTTGTCTTTGAAACTTGAAAGGAAGCCCCCCTAGCACAGGCACCACTACCTCCACTCCCTCCCCGACGCCACTACACAAGCCTCGCACTCTCTCAGCACAGTTGTCACACAGTTGCGCCGCTATCTGCCGCGTTATTAGTTATTACTTTATCGCCTCCCAGAGCTGTCAGAAGACACCCTCCCGGAATATACAGCAGGCGTGAGCCATCAGTCCTCGTTACGCCACACCCTCGCGCAATTTACACCCAGCTGCCGCTCACACAGGCATGACAACATGCTAATGTGTGTGCGCTTTTATGCAGATGACAGTGGCTGCGTGCACATGATAGGAGTGCACCTTTGAAGGGGGTGTGCTACTATGTACGGGCTAAAGTCTTAAAGTGATGAAAGAATCCACCTAGGCTTTTTGTGGTTTGAATTGCTTTATGCGCAGCACTGATGCCTGCATGCCACCAGGAGGCAGGCATAGCTATGCAAGTTGAACGGGGGTCTTCGATCTTGTTCCTCAAGGGGCCGGTGTCCTGCAACTTACCTGATTCAAATAATCCGGATCATTATCTAGCTTCTGCAGACCTTCCTGATTATCTGATCATTTGAATCAGACAGGACACCGGCCCTCGGGGAACAGGATTGAGAACCCCAGCTCTAGAACCATCAGTCTCAAGTCTGCCTCGAGTCTGACTCAGATTCTGCCAAAGTAGTCCTATTGGTCCTGAAGTCCGCCTTGATGTTTTCATGGGCAGCTCAAGTCCTGATCAGGTCTTGTTAAATCCAGAGAAAAAATATGCCATGCACTACTCACGTCATTCCTACATCCAGCTCAAATCTAGCTCATGTCATACTATTAAAGTCATATTTATTTCACTGATACCCTCATACCAAACACAAATCTTTCTACAAGTCTCTTCTAAGCCCTGTCTAAGTCTTGGTTCGGTCCAAATATTGCTGTACTTTAGTGGCGACTGATTAGTTTTCAAGTTTGCTCAAGTCCTTAGTAAGGCCAGTTCTACGTTTTCTGAAATTCGACTTTTATTTATTTCCAAGTGCTGCTCTTGGCCTGGTCATCTGTACCGATTCCCTGCCCAAATCCTGCCCCAGTCTTTTTCATTTCCTACTTAAGCTCTTCCGAAATCCTCCTCCAGTACCACTCTTTGCACAGGTGTGCGGTAAAACCCCCACAGGCACTCTGGGCAGAACATGGCCTAGCAAGTCAGGCTGGATGAGTTAGTGTTTTTTATCAGAGATAAAGATCAAACACAAACATCACCAAAGAGAACAACCCCTGTCTGTGTGTGTGTGTGTGCGCAATTTTTTTTAAGCGTCATATAAACATAATGAATTATGTTTTCATCCAACCCTTGTAATATTTCGCCTGGGGTGTTTGTCATGAACAGATGTACGTGTCTCATCATTAGTGTCGAAATATGAAGATGGGGTGAATCAGAACTGCTTTGCACAGGCATGTCATCAAGCTGATCCCTTCGGCAGAGACTCACCTCGTCACCGTTTGATCTGGGGGAAGAAAATGGCCACATTAGCACCTACTAATTCCCAAGGCTTTGGGTTAGCAAACAGAACAGAATTTCTGAGCCTTTCTGTCACGACGGGATCGTTGATGTTAAGTCGTCATGTCGCCGTGAACATGTTTGTATTAATGATGACGTGGCACACAATCGTCAGTGGGTCATCAGTCATTGGGCTGCCATGTTTGTTTTGACTGAGGAAGTTACTGGAAATGGCTCATCAAGTATGTGTATTGTGGTAAACAACAACACAACTACAACAAAGAACTTACTCTGCATCAAATCAGTCATGACTGTCATTTAATTTCTCTTAGGGGAATTCAGTATCTATCCAATTTTTTTTTACTTGGTTGAAGGTGCAGACAAAAGACAAAAAAACCACATTTCCTCTTAATATACGGCCAACTGGTTTTAATTTTTAGAGAATCAACATTATATACTTAAATTTAAACTGTGCATAACAGTACACTAATTTAGTCTCTGGAAGCATTATTGGGAATATAGATAAATATATCCTTTTAAATTTTGCTCAATGAGATGAAGAGACAACAGAATCATCATCAATTAGTGATTTTGCTCGTCAAAACAGCACATTTGTATAAAGCTGCTTGTTTGTTAAAAAATGATCAGTAAGAACGGCAACTCCTTGCTAGCGCTTGCTAACGCTTGCTAGCACTGGAGCCGTCGCTAAACGTTGGCAATGTGCACCGTACAAATACAATGCTAGCATAATTAAGTCATTTTTTAGCGCCCTTAATTGGTGATTAAATGTTATTTCAGGATGTTGTAGTCTAGTTGAAGTTGGTAGCAAGGATTTGTGACGGCAAACGGCCCCAAACAGAGTTTGGAAGGCAAGTCATTTCAGCCGTTACACCGTGACACGCCGCTGGGAACAACTTCAAAATAAAAGCATACCTAGTCATTGATGTGCATATATTATTCCGTGAGATAAGATTTATTTTAAAGTAGGCCTTCTTACCAGCGTGGTGGTCACGCATACATAAACAATTGTTGCTATAGTTAGCTTGACTACTTCTTGGCAATGTACATGCAAATACCCGAGGCAGAAAAATGCCTTGAATATTTCCTTTTTGAATGTGGGTATACAAATTATTCTAGGATTTTTTTCAGCCCGAAAGTCGTGCTAAATGGGAGTCAGGATTACATACACTCACATTGCCTGACATCAGACTTCTAGATCAATCTGGGTGGACATTCCTCTTCATATTTGGGGCAATTTCCAGCTATCAAGAAACCTGTCACACACACCACATCAACAATGCAACCATAAATTTACAATAATAGATGACTAATATGAGGTCAAGTGTTTTTTTATGCAAATAAGTAAGAGATTGCAATTGGGATTTTTAATGCATTTAGCAAGAATCTTGTTTTGAGGTGGACTCCAGGACAGTAGTGAAACGAAACTATGGTACGTACAAAAATTTGCTGAATGACAACTTGCGGTGAGTGGCGGCGGTTTTGGCGTGTGCCAAACGGCACTCATGTGTTTCCATAAAAGTTTTGTTTTATTTATTTTTTTGCTCCCTAATGGAGTATAATAAATTACAAGGCCTAAATAGTGAGTACCACAAATTGGGTTGTGGCGTTGATGGAAGGTCTGGTTCCCCCGAGAACCCGTGAGCGGAATGCTTTTTTTGGGAAGTTTGAAAGTCAGTGGTCTTCGGGCTTGACAGTGTTTTGTTGTGAAGGGAAATAAGCCTGAGGTTTTTTCATCTGGGAGTGAAGGTCAAACAGCGCCAAAGCTTTGATAGTGATCTACAAACGGTGTGTACGAGTCAGACAGGTGAAGATATATATTTATATGTTTAAGAAAGTCTGAATTTGGATGAATGTTGCCTTTTCTCTCTACCAACATGTAGAAAAAGCACAGCTTTCTGTCTTGAAAGAGGGAATAGTAACAAAGAACATAAATAAATAGAATGTCAGTCTGTCGAGCGCATACTTCAGTCAAGGCCAATCGATGGGGAATTGCTGAATAAGTCGCGGTACAAAATTGTGATGCAACGATTATTAGATACAGTGTGTGGAAAGATCATGTTATACATCATGATATTCTCATTAACTATCTTCAATGTAAATCTACAAAGCACGGCAATCAATAAACCTCCCTTTTAGTTTCTTGAAAATGGTGGATCCTTGCACCCAGCCTAACTGCCAAATCATGGGCGGAAAACACAGCAGGGGCGCGTGGTGCTGCACAAATTAGCCGCAAGGATGCATCAAAACGCATTTACAGATGCATTTTTGGGATATAGGTGGCTAGCAAAAGATTTACGAGGTTGTGCAATCGCATACTGGATGAGATTGGAGCGGTGTTATAATAGTTTCGGATTATTTATTTATCTTTTTATGGTTAACTTTTATTTTATTTTGACTATTGTTGTTGCATTAATAGTAGCTGTAATTTTTAGAGTTGTTTTGCTAGTTTTAGCAGTGTAAAGGGAAAAAAATGTATGCTGTAATACAGAATTTTTTTTATTAAAAATAAACACTGAGTGCTCGTGTATGAAATTTTTTGACAAGGATGAGAACAGAACATTTTTGTCGTAATCACAACTACTATCACACAGTGCTACCTTTAACTGTTTGCATATAAGCAATTAAAAAAAAAAAATTCCACATCCCCTTAAAAAAAAAAAAAAACGACATAGGCTCCATTCCTGGACATGTTGGGAATCATGGCTCTTCATTAAAAATAAAAATAATTTAAATAAAAAGGAAACATTATAAAACACAATTTTATCAGTGCGTTGATAGTTCAGGAAGAATAACGCCATTTGCAACTTCTACAAAGTCGTATGCATAAAAGTGGAGGAAAATGACCTCATTGATGGAGTTGAAATATAAAAAAAAAGGATTTTCCTCATCTCCAAGAGGTGAATTTTCTTCGAATCACCCTTAAGAATGATAGATTGTCGAATTAAGAGGCAGTCTGAACACTCACCATGTTCATTACCGCACTCACTGATGTTTTGTCAATCGCACGACTCGCTTTTGTCTTGTATGCTTTGGGCGATGCGTTTAGTTACACTGCTGGGAATTGTCCGTAACCCTGTTTTACATTGAAAATAGCCAGCAGGGAAAGAAAGCGAGCGAAGGGAGGGTTGCGGGGGTTAACTGTGAGTAACCACTGATTAATTATGCGCATGCTTGATTGTGGCATGTTATCTGCTGCTATTAATGGCCAAGGATAATCACTCTGGATCGTAATTGCCGCCTCTTGACTTGGTGAGTTTGATGTCCAACATCCATCTTGGAACTCTCCAAGTTGGACCACTACATTTACCTATGCGGGATTTTCCAAGACATTTATTTGAAGAATTCATTTGGATTTGAATTGTATTTTTTGTCATCAATTTTGATATAGTTTAAGAGTCGGTTTCATTTTAGCTGGCCTTGCATTTCGAACCTGAACAAAACAGTTTTCAAATTTCAAGTGCTATAAAACATAATATCTAACGTTGCCTCCAGACTAACAACTTTTTACTAGGAGCACATGTGTGAGTAAATGGAAAAATATGTTTACTGGCTCAAATTTTGGGGGCAAAATATCACCATTTCGAGTCGTCTAGACCCCTGCTTACGGGGAATTTGCATCTTTGGTGACTTACGTATAAGGTTTATCATCTATCACCTTTCGAGTAACCATCCATGTTAACGTTACTGTTAGCAGTTGTTCTTTTTATTAACAGTATTTAACTAAAAAAAAAAAAAAATAAATCTAAACATTTTATTTTATGTTGAGTTAATTTAGTGTGACAATAGCATTTCCATAGTTGCTATGATGACCAATTTAGAGGTTGATAATGATTGGCGCGCAAGCTAGCACGCCTTGCGTGTTAGCATCTGTGCTAACGTTATTACCAACAATGTCCAACTTATATCTCAGTGGAACATTGTCCAATTATTGTGAAGTTCACACCTGGAGGGGGAGCCCTGGAGCCGCAACAGCTGTTCCTTACCTCTGTATTAAGCAAGGGTACGAGCGGAGTGCTCCTTTCAACCGTGTCAGCCCCACTTACTGTATGCAAGTTTGAACAGGAAGCGTCGATGTTACCGCTCACCGCTGGAGGTTATGAAAAATAATTAGAGATCTGCGTGAAAGGCAAAAAAAAAAAAAAAAAGAGACTTCAGAAAGTTTTCAAAGCAAACTTTTAATTCAGCTCCTAAATGAGTGTCATTATTCTCACTCATGTGGTGGGGGGAATTTATATAGGCAAGCTGTGTGCGGGGGAAAAAAAAACACATTAAAATATGAGTTAATGAGAAAATAGCACTCGGCAACTCACTTTTAGGCATCGTTGAAGCAAGCGACAAAGCCAGAAAAACGCTGCCTTTGCAATGAAATGTGTTTCCGCAAATGTAAATGCCTGTTTTATGTCACTCTTGCCTATTAGAGGGGAAAATATAAGGATGATAAATGGAGAGTTTATTTCTCATTTTTATCTCATTTTGGCACATTTCTTTCATTATAAACTCGAGACGCCTTGTTAGAAAGGGAAAATCAAATGAAATGGAGCCTGGCTTTTCTTTTCTTTTTTTTTCTTTTTTACCCTCTACACAGTTTGCCTAAAATGAAATGTAATTATAGGGAAGGGGAAACTGTTAAGGGGGAATTCTGAGTAATCACAGCCTTAAATGCCACTTTTTTTTCCTGTCTTGCGTAGCCATACTGAATTAGTCCGCCACACAATGTCCCACTGTTTTATTTAATATTAGGGCCTGGGCACCACACATTGCTTAAGATCTCGTGATTGATGTGTTGTGGGAAAATTAGATAAATAAGCATCAATAGACACTATATCAGTAGTTTTACTGATAACACAAAATTGGGTGGACATGTCCATCATAACGAACATGGCAAGAGCTAGATTGATACGTGAATCACTCAATGGGATCTCCACTGCAGAGGTCTTCAACTACCGGGCCGCGGCCCAGTATCAGGCCGCACAGATGAAAGTAAAAAAACTTGCAGTATGCCGCCTCTGCAATGGCTAACTTCAAAATAGCTTAACAAATAATGATGCCAATACAATAGTTTTACTAGTCTTTTACTTTGAAGTTGGCTCTCCTGGTGGTGAAACGTTTACCTTGACTTGATCAGCTTGCTTTATCGTAGCTTCATTTGACATCACATAGTTTCCACCAACATTGAGTGAATTGGACACTCTAAATTGTCCCTAGGTGTGATTGTGAGCGTGACTGGTTGTTTGTCTTTGTGTGCCCTGCGATTGGCTGGCAACCAGTTCAGTTCAGGGTGTATCCCGCCTATTGCCTGAAACCGGCTGGGAGAGGCTCCAGCATGCCCGTGACCCTTGCGGGGAAAAGGAATCTCAGATAATGGATGGAAGGCTTATCCTATACCATGTAATGTGTGCAAAACACGACGTAAAAGGTCCGTGATCATTTTGAATGTTTGCCGTGAAATAAGCGACCCGTTCATCGCTGCTCTATCTTTTAATGACTACACATCAAATCTTCCACACCTCCTTTGTATTAAAGTTCCCAATGGAAACCGCAATATTTAATTTATGTAGGCTTTCTCCCCATCACTGGGACAGAAGTGGAATTAAGATGAGGAGCAACTCAGGTGGGTGAAATCTCACAGAGACGGCTCAAAAGCTTGGCGAGGAGCAGATTTACTGTAACTGCCCTCGATCCGGCTGCGTTTAGCGAGCGCTGTCGGCACGGCTAATAAACACTTCATTTAGTTTTAAAAGCGCCGGCGCCTCCGTCGCAGCCTTCAAAAGAAGTACCCACTTTGTTTGGGTCATTTATGCCTCTTCCTCAAACCGGCTCCCATAGGACTGCGGATCCTTGTCTTGCTCGAGCACTCCGGGCAGCCCTGGAGAAAAATTAATAGGGCTATCGGAGAAAAATAAATAAGTGATGCCTTTGTTTGCCCCTTCTAAGTAGCCTTGTGTGCTCATTGTGGTTGACAGGGCAGCAGCAGAAAAAGTGAATATGAAATTTTCAGCATTTAATCTAAAGCTCCGTCTTCTCTCATTTTACCTTCTTTTTTCCACTTCTGCCGCCTATGTGTTCCACTTATACAGTAATTGTAAACACAGCAATTATGGATCGTGTGAGACTTAATTATAGCGAGTGCCGAGCCCTGGGGGTTGGACGAGCGGGGGAGCTCTGGCGGAATGCGGCGGCTGATAAAAAACGCCAGCTCATCAGCGCGCCGCCGTCAATGACGCCGGCGAGCCCCAGTGAGCGCAGGCCGCAGGGAGCCCTTCCCCATCGCATTGCCCCTCCCTCGCCTCCCCGGGGCCCCCTCACAGCTAAAGAACCAATTAGTATTAGGCAGGAATTAATCCGAATGGGACACAGCCACTCAAACAAGTTATCCCAAGGTGAGGGGGAATTAAAGCAGATGGCTTATTGGTTCTGCTGCTGTTGTCGTTTAGGTCGTTCGCCACCTCGGCTGAGATGTCTCATGAGGCGAGGTCGGCCTGAGATGACACTTTTTTTTTTTTTACCCTGGATTTTGACAAAATGTTCACGGAATCGGGAAAATCACATTGGATATTGTGTTTCAATAGGCGCATGAGCGATCACTGCAAAAATCACTTAAAGGGGAAGTCAACCCCCCCCAAAAAATATTTGCAATGAGATATTAAAAATCAAATTAAGAAATTAGTTACTCCAATCCTGAATGCTTTACACTGGCTCCCAATTAGCTGTAGAATAGATTTGAAAATTATGCCACTGTTGTATAAATCATCCAACATAATTGAAATCAGCACAGTGTGTAAATGCTTTTAAATAAATTCCTCAAACCTTATTAAGGTCCTCTAAACAATTAAAAAAAATTCTTGTCTTTAGTAACCCAATTTTCTTTGCTTTTAAATGTTTTTTGTTATATATTGTCAACGTACATTTTGGTATTTATTTTTCGCTGCTTTAGTTTTCTCTGCCTTACATTTTATTTTTGTTCACAGTTTGTAAATGCTTGTAGGTGTTGTGTCGCTGCTTGTGTGAAGCACATTGAGTTATCTTACGTATGAAATGTGCTATATAAATATAAGTGCCTTGTCTCGTCTTGCCTTCTGATTGTGGAATATGAGTTACGCAACAAAATCCATCTGTTTTTAACCATGTCAGGGAGCGGCCATTTTGTCACTTCTGTCGACTGAAAATGACACAAATTGTTCCACTTCAGCATATATTGAGCTACGTATTGTTTCATTTATTGGCAAGATCTCTTTTGGAAACAAATAGAACATTTACAGTACTGACAAGTTCATTCAAATATCTGTAAATTGAAAAGAAAACCCTCTCAAACTGAGCTGTACCATATCAAATTGTAATCCCAGCGAGTCAACTCATCCCACTTTCATATCAAGGCGTTTAATTGTTTATTTGCATCTCACATATCGAAAACCGTATTGAATCGTCTTTTGTGGAGAGATGCCCACCCCAAGAAACGACACACATTTAATGAGCGTTTTCCAGCATCTCTCCATCCTATTCCAAAGTCAGTTGTAAAGGTTTCAGACATTCAAGGCCTCAGCCCTGATGTCAAATCCAATCAGGGGAAGGAGTCCCATCATGATCCATGCCCAGTTTGAGTATTGATTCTCAAGGAGTGTGGCTCCATTAAGGTCCTGCCCGGGGGCTGTGCATGGGTCAGCGGGGGAACTTGCGGGCTGCCGCGACCCCAGCTGCAGTTTACAATCGATTCCGCCTGACTGGGGAAGCCGAAAGTCATCGGGAAGCGAGCGCAGGGGACACCCTCCAACCCCACACGCCACCCTCACGCGATTAGGCTACATTAGCCCTCTCGTCGGAGCTGTTCCAGAGGTTGAAGTAAGTTAATTAGCACTTTCTTATGATATCAGCGATGACAGCTAGCATTGATTTACCGTTGCTCGATTTCAGCCTCAGAGACCCGAGCTCCACGGCAACGGATACTCGCAACCTGCCTCCCGCTAATCGAGTGCTAAACCGATCTGTCTGCTAATATGCTAACTCGCTATCAAAGCGCGGGGCGAGGCACTATTTGAAATCAATGTGGATTATGCAAAGCGCGCAGGAGTACAGGATGTTTATTTGGTGGTTACTCCCCCTTCTTTTCTCACTTTTCAGCACACACTTTTTATAGCTTGTGACAGTCGCTGTGGTTTGACAAGAGGAGGTCGCCCGCTTACAATACCCATCAATAGGCTCTACATATACAAATTGCCTCTCTGCGTACACCTCGTGAGGCTCCAGATAGAGGCTTCCACTTTGACATCCAGATGCGTCCTCACGTGGCGTGCCTTCTCCTCGGGAGAGAGCGCAAAGAGCCCAGCGCTAATTTCTTATTTTGGCAATTAACGTCTGAAGGTGTCAAAAGCGGGATTGTCTTTGTCTCCGCCGCTTGCCGCACAGGCGACGTCTCTGCCGCGTCTTTCTCTCTTCCGTAATCCCTTTGTTGTTTGCCTGCCATTTTCTTTTATGTCTCCCGCTCTGTTCTTGTCATCCTTCTTTTGCGGCCCCCACTGTCCTCCCTTTGTTCCAGTGGATCACTCGCACTCTTTGTTTCTCTCTCTCTCTCTCTCTCTCTCTCTCTCTCTCTCCCTCTCTCTCTCTTTCTCGCTCTCTCTCTCTCAATAATGTTTGTTTTACCCAGCAGTTAAACGGCATTACATTTACGTTTTCCCATATCGCTCCATGCTTTGTGCTCAGGGGTGTGTGTAGGCAACGAGATCAGTGACGGATGAAGCACCTTGTCTGTCACAGACTTTGGCGGGAATTAATCACCTCTGATGAGGATTCAAGAGATGCTTGTTAGAGATGGAACCATCTGCGTGTCTGATCCATCAGTACACTGACAGCAGCCTCGGGCGGGACACCAGGTATCGAGGCCTGCTCTGGGCCTCTGGTCCAACCCCCTGTCCCCGTTGGTGCTCGTGGTCACCGGGAGTTTAATTTAATAAGCGAAAGTGACTGAATGCAGTTTCGAATGGATTATGGCAGGTTATATGCAATCCATAGCATTTGAATGCTTTGCCACGCGGCACGTTCATCCACTGCTTTGCATGGGTTTTCTCACAATTCTACGTCTCCTTCCCACATTCCAAAAACATGAATCTTAAGGCCTCTACACAGAAATCAGACGGCGGCCGTTGTGACCAACTGTCACGTCGACCTAGAGAAGTTCATTTAGTTCTGAGGGAAAGCTTACATTTTCACAGTTTTTCCGATTTCGTCACTTCCGCTTCCGTCACTGATTTGCTAGCTAACACCCAATCACAGCGCTCATTTAACCCAACAGCCCGACCCGATTCTACATGTAGAGTCGGCCGAACACGCCCCCAGATACTCCAACAACGGCTTTGACTTTATGACGTGGCGCGCTACATCAAACAGACGGTGTGCACCGACTTTCTGATTGGTGTGTTGAGGCCTTTAGGTTCAGTGACAACTCAAAACTTTTCCATCAGTGTGAATGTGAACATGATTGCCTTTTGATTGGCTGGCAACCTTTCCAGGTTGCACCCAACCTCCTGTCTAAATAATCTACAGAAAGAAAACATAATCCTGATGTTGACAAGCACGATAGAAAATGGATGGAAAGATGAAAAAAGGGCCCTTTCAGAAAAAAAGTCTTTTCAGTCTTCTATCTACAGGACCTACTGTACGTATTTACCACACAGATTATTTGTTTGTTTTTTATGGCAGTGTGTCACGAAAGCATACGTTGTCTGTTAGCAAAATTCACATGATGATAGCCAGGAAACTGAAAGGTTTGCCTGCTCCGTAGAAAACTTTACTTTAATATATAGCATATACTTGTATGACAGTTAAGAATGTTTAAAAAAATGTTGTTTTTTTTCATGATGAGGAAAGTTTGACTGGTGAACAAATGAATCCCTTGTCCATTATTTCTGTCGTACCCTGTAACCACGGTTGCCTTTGTTTTTTGGAGTTTTTGAACACCCCTGAAAGCATGCAACAGCCAGTCGCTGTCACGCCTAAAGCCAAAACCAAAGTGTTTCCACTTGTGGTTTGTATCAAAACATATATATCAGAATCGCTTGGAAACGACATCTTTGCTCATGTTCGCGTTCAAAAAAACAACATACAACTCGAAAACCTCCCAATGTGTCGTTACATGCTAAGGAAGTACGCCTTTCACAAATCCAAAGTGTATGTTATGGCTTTGTGACAAATCCCTGACATGACACGCTAATCAGATAAGCGCTTCAAGCCCCGAGGCTAGCGAGGCTAGCAGTCGGACAAAGACCAGACTCTGACTGGGGGAAAAGAAACATAATAAATATGTGTAAAATGTTACAAATTATAAGTGCTCTGCCATCGAGACAGTTTACGTGATGTGCTCTTTGTTTCTGAACCCGGTCGTGCATTCCTCGAGGTAATTTACAACACGCCTCCGAGCCGCTTGTTTAATTTAGCTTCTTTTTTTTCTTCTTTTTTTTTTCGTGTGGCGTATCCGCATATTTTTCTTCTTGAGTAATGTTTAAGGTAGGGATAGACACGACGGTAATTGCAGGTTTTGACTGCGAAACGGTCTCGAGTTAGCAGACGTCAGCGCTCCCCCTGTAGCCCGGGGAAAGTGAGAATTAAAGAAGATAAAATCACAGATAACGCAATGAGCAAAAGGTGCGTTGCTTTGTGGCTTCGCTATTTCGCGGGCGCCGAAGCCGTCACGTGACTCGACAAAAGTTTAATTTCAGCGGGAAAAAAAAAAGTACAACAGGAAAAGTGAATATAAACAAGAACGTAACTGGGACAGATTTTTTTTTTTTTTTCGAATGAGGACACATCAGCCTGTAATTGCAGCAGCATAACAAACACAAGCCAAAATTAGTATCTCACAATAAACTGACAGGGGTATAAAAACAAGGCAGCGTACATGATGTGAGATTATAATGAGGCATTGATTGTTTGTTCTCCATTTCCATTTCGGCTCCCTCTCAAATTGAAGGCAGCCACTTGTAAACAATCCTACCTACTGTACGTCTTTGCTCTTCTCATTAGCTTGTTCTTTTGATTCCCCACCACCACCGCCACCGCTAACACCCCGCCTCCTCACATGTTATCAGAATTAGATTGTCACTTCCTGCCCGTGGGAGCGCTTCCTGTTTTTCCTGACCATTTTCTGGTCCTCGCTACCCAACCGATGTTATGGAGGCGTGTTCCTCTCTGGGGATGTTTGTTTGCATGCTGCACCTTTCAAAAAAAAAAAAAAAAAAAAGTAGCTTTTTGTGGCAAGACAGGAATGTACCCTTACTTGTTGTTTGGCTCCCAGAGTGAGAAAACCCAATTACTACGGGTTGCGGTTCCAGGCCAGGATGGTTCTGGCGAGCAGCTGGTCGAAAAAATGCTAAGGTGGAAAGCTGTGGTGGTGGACTTTCACGGTACCAGAGTCGCCACGGCAGAGTTTTAATGGTTTGACTGCAAAGCGCTTGTCCTCATTAGGGTGCAGGTGAGCTGGATCCTCTCCCAGCTGACTTTGGACGTGAGGCGGGCTTTATCCTGAACTAGACGTTGGAGGCGTATAGTGACAAACAACCGTTTGAATTAACGTTCACACCCGTGGGTAGTGCTGGGTATCGATTCAGATTTCCAAAATCGATTATATTCAACACACAATGGCCCGATTCGTTACGATTTTCGATTTATGATTCACTTTGATTGATTTCCGATACAAAGATTTCACACAGTACAAATTTTACTTCGGTATGGAAGACATTCTCAGAAAAAACAATACTGCAATTAGTACAAACTGTAACTAGGTGCATGAGTACAAATATTAATATTGACATTAACAATTGAAGCCAATGCAGTTACATTAATCACGTACATTTCATTTAACATAACCTGATCAAAACAAAAAATATATCTGCCTTCATCTTTGGTGGTGCGGACTTCACAGGTTGCGCCTTTTTGTTTTGATATGCTACTTTTGCGTAGCGACAAGATCTCATGCCACCTGTGAAGTCATCTAGATTTATGGAGAAAAAGACGCTATGGTTTCCTAAACTAAAACTTTCTTAACCCAGCCCAAATTGTGATTTTCACCTGGACATATACTTTCTTGACTTTTGGCAAGACATTCACTGCCTGTGACAAGTATACCTGTCAATGATGTTTTTTTCAACAGGGGTGGGGGGGGACTTCTGATGCTAGCTACTCCACTGTAAAAGAACTTAATTGATGCACAACCACCAGACGACAACAATGATGCCCCATTTTTAGATGCAGTTTGTGTAACCCAATTTTTTTTCTACTCCTGATCAAAGAATGGAAAAAGAGGCAGAATCAAACTTTTTTTGGGAGGGTCTTGAAAATGTCAAAATGCTCTGTAATGTTTGGCAATGAATGAATGAATGATTTATTTATTTTATTTATTTTTTTGGGGGTGGTGGGGCGGAATGAACCAAAATGGCAGTGAAAATCTTTTCCATAGTCAAACTATAAATGCTTCTCTGGCTGTGCACATGTGATTGATTGGTGCGGGATATTCTCCATCTTTACAGAAAAAAAATGGACTTCACGTTAGAGTTCGGGCCACAATGGTGAGGTCTGAACACACTTATTACATTTGTTGCATATTTCTTGCCCGTTCCCATACACTCGCGTAAGTCAACTGTGGATGTTGGCAATGAATGACATTGCATGCCGTTGAAGGGGACGCCTTATAAAATAAGCCCCGATGCTTTAAGGTTCTTGTACATACGTTGCAACCCGCAGTATGTGTGGCCAATTAGAGCTTGTGCTTATGAGGTAGCTATGCGGATTACCGTCAATTACGCCCCCCTTCTCTCATGTTGACCATTAAACCGATGTGACATTAGTCAGCGATGGCGGCGGTGGCACAGGAAGTCTGTCGTGCACGTGTCTCTGTGGGCGTCTGTAAATGCTGGCTTCAGTCTCGCCCGCTTTTAGGAGGGCTAGACCACATTTTCTCGCTGCCATCCAATTAAATGAGAAGTAATGGCTTTTATTTGAACGTGCAGTTTCACATTTTAAACAAGAGTGAAGGCTCCGCCAAAGCGTAAAACATTTGTCACTTGTTAAAGAAATGAGCAAATGCTTATGGTTTGGCAACCTTAAGATCTAGTTTTTGATTCCAATTGAACAAAATATTACAGGGTCCAGTAAGCACACATTATGAGATATGACTTTAATTTAATTTTACGTGGGATTTTGTCATTTTTCAGTCTGCATCAGAATTGGATGAAGTTTGTTTGGACATCATATCATGGACAGCCAATAACATGTCAAAGCCAAAGCGCACTAATTGACAAGTATAGTATGCTGTCTCTGTGATAAAGTTCTGCCATCAGGAGTGAAAATGCAATCGATTCTTGAACTGTCTTTCTGGGGTCTCCTGTGCACCTCACAGTTCGTACTCAACAATTGGCGAAAGTAAAAAATTGTTTTAAATAAAGTTATGGGAGCTGCCTGAAATTACATGGCAGCAACTTGTTAATTAATCGTAAAACTTGCTGGTAATTTCTTTGTTAGTCAGCAACGGGGACCAAATTAGGGTTACACAATTTATCTAAAAAATATTGATATGGTTCCCCATTCAATTTGCATATATGCAAATAGATGCAATACGTTTCTTATGAAATTGGTATATGGTATGCTTTTATCTGAATTTGACCAGTCAGACGCAAACTTAAAGGTGCTTCACCACCCTATAGGTGAACATTATCTCGGGGAATTACAAAAATCCAAATTTTCACTGCTGCACACGATACATGCTCGTAGGGCTAAACGATTCAGCATTTTGGAACTGAAATTGCCATCTTAGACAACTGAATTTCAAGATCATCAAAGCTGCGTTTTTTTATAAAGCCCCACGCTCATGAACCAGGCTACACTAAAAAGCGCCGCACAGATTAAAAAAAATAAAAAAGTGTCACACTAACAAAGAGGTTCGATATCATTACATTTTTATAATCTCGTCAATAATATTTGTGCTATTTCATTCCACGCAGTAGTTTTGAGATCTACACAATAATAGGTCTTGGAATTATATATTGTAATCAATTTAGCCTTGCTAAGGGACAATGATTATATTTCCATATAATCTGACATTTATGTACAAAGAACACGAACATTATTACAAAATGTAAAATATTTTTGGGGCAAGTAGATTTTAAAAACTAGAGTAAGAACTGCCCCCCTCCTTCCATTATTACAGTAATCGCTTTTATTGTTTTTGATGGCATGATGGCATTTTCTGTCATGTATGTAAATGTCATTGTACATTGTGAAGAAAATCGCAAATTAAATTGAAATCGCAATATATATCAGAAAAATCGCAATACATTTTTTCCTAAAATCATTCACCCCTACGTACTCACGTGGTTTGCCGCCGTTGAGTCAGCAAACCTTTCATTTTGCAATGTCTGTAGGCAACCCCGTGTTGTACCTTCCACGTTGATTTGCGTGCCGCTCCGCCTGCCGCGCAGCACGGCGGCGTCTAATGGAGCCTCTGATGAATAATGAGTCCATACACCGGTAATGTTCTGTGCCGAGTAACGGCTGCATCGCTTTCTGTCCTGTTTAACTCAGCTGGCGTAAGATTGATGGCGGCGGCACACAAAGACACTTCATTGCTCGGCAATGAAAATAAAGCCGCCCCTGGGCTGAAATGAAGAGCAATGGCGTCACGGGCCTGAGTTAGTGAAAGAGTGACGCGCCATGAAATAAGCAAAACTTAGCTGTTTACCCTCAGCCCGGCGCTAATTGATGTGTGGTGGAGTTAGTTATTTTCCAAGCTACGATTAGGCCCCTCGCTGTACTCTGAGATCCTCCGCCAAAGACTCTCCTTCAAATTACACTTGACACTGTGGAGAAACATCTAATAGAAGTGTGTAATGGGCTCTGATGACAAACTACACGCTTGGAAGACCATGTAATCTCCCCCGCAATTAATTAAAAGCGTGATGTGTGTGAGTGTATACGTGTGTGTGCTTCTCCGCAACACCCTCCCCGCTCCCCTCAGCCCTCGCAAACAACCAAAGCAGATGCCACAAAATGACGGAAATAACACCGCCTGTCAGCGGTAAAAAATGAAGGCCAACAAAGCGGGGTACTTAGAGCTGACAGCGGGAAGGCAGATGCGGGGTTACGGGCGCGTCACGGTGTCCCGCTACGGGTCCTCGCGAGCGCAACATCTGTACCACCGCCCCGCCTAATTAGCCACAGGCACCCAAACGCTTCCGATGAACTGTCTCAAAAGTCCAAGGAGAAAGTGACTTCGTCTAATATTGAAAGTGTGTGGAAACTAGTACCTCATTGTAAGACATGTTGTTGCAAGCGCAAGCTAACGTTAGCATCAAGATTATTTTGTTTCACATCAACTGACTGAAAGATGAGAAGAAATTTGGATGATTTTGACTGTTGTTTACAACATTACCCCCTTCTTCTCTGGGAAAGGCTTTACCGCTGCAGCAAAGACTGATTGAGCGATTGGTTAGTAGCTTGGTCGACAGAGAAAACGTAAAGATGATCATGGCACAAAAACATTTTAATAAATATGATCTAGAAAAACGGTATGTCTCTTTTATGACTAATCTTTACAATATGGCTAATCAACAATATGTTGACAATGATAACAATCGAAAACCAGAAGAGGGAGCTTTTCCAGCGGTTAACTTCTTTTTACACTTACATGCCAGTTTAGTGTCTTTGAAAGATGAATTGGTAAAGTGTTTGTGCGAGTTGATACGACTCAGGTGCCTTACTTATCAAAGTTCAGTTAAAAGAAAAAGAAACGTGTTACACTTCAAAAACTGCATTTAGCATTTTAACAAGCTTTTGTGATGGCGACTTTTTGACAGAGCTGATCTTCTCCATTTTTCCAATTAATAATAATTCATTGTGCTCGTTGTTAGTGGTTAACAGTGTCTGACATTGTAGTTTTCTCATAGATTGCACTCTTTACTTTTGCCATCAATGCTGCTTATGTTCCGCCGCGGCATCGATCCGAAGACAACCAGACAATTAAGTCCACGTTGGACTTTGATAATTACTTTTCACAACTTACATTTTGTGCGCAGATGAAAAATTTGCCACGCTTTTTTGGGACTGGCTGTCCGCCATTGATTTGGATAAAGGCATTTCTACATTGTCTAATGAGTTTTACACTTGGCTGAGTGGCAAATAATCACTCGCTGCTTTCTGACCCAGAACTTCTTCACACCTCCCTTTCCTTCCTCCACTTTTCTCTTTTCTCGCCCTCTCTCGGCACACACGCGAGCGCTAACGGAAATCAATTGCGCTGTGATTTGAAGACGCTTCTCGCCGGTCCAATTGATTCCTTTGCCTGTTTTGCTTTAATATTTATTTTCACTAAGCGTCCGCTAAGTGTGCAGAATGAATATAGAGGCAAAACCACCAGCGTTATCCTACTCAAAATTGCCAATTAAGGCCTTAATGTGGACCATGAGCAGTGTCTCATATATACCTGCTTGCAGCATACCAAAAATGATGGACTGAATTTGTTTCCAGGGAATATTGCCCCCCACCCCCACCCTACAAAGGACCAATCCATCTTGCTTAGAGAGGCAATCTTAGGTGCAGTATATAAACTAATATTTGTGTATAACCTCAGTCAGACAATACAAATGATGGGATGATTTTTCATCTCCTTATGCATACAGGGAAATATGAAAAATGGAGCTTTAGGAATATTTGCGGGGTCTGCGAGGCGGCTGGCTGGGCCGCCGAGTGCCCTGGGCCACGCTCCTCGCCGCTGACTGAAGAGTGATGAGAATATTATACCCATCTGTTTCCCTTCGCCCACCCCGCCATCCCTGTTCGCAAGCCTCCTTCATTCCCCGCCGCACTAATTCACACAGAGAGGGCGGAAGAGAAGCGGCGACATTGCACGGACGGGGATCGCCCTGACGTCCCCGTCCGTGCACAATTGCCGATTCTTTTATTCTTCCATTTTTTTCATTTGATTATTATTTTTTTATTTTTTTAACATCACCGGGTTCAACCTCAAAATGTTTGCCTGAAACTGTCTTACTGTCACCTTTGATGCCGTTGACTTGACACCAGCACCTGCTACACATCAAGCAATGTGGCCGAAACAGATTTCGAAACAGATCGGTTTCATGCAATATCTGTATCACACACGTGCAAGAAGATTCATATGAAATTGTATGTTTTTATCATTGGCTTTGACCAATCAGATGCAACTTTAAAACCACATTGCCATTCAATCAAAGAACAGTAGCTAGCATCCTATGAATGGATGAATGTCGGCTTTTCAGTTTGTCGAATTTAATTGAAATTCCATCCGACTACATTCAGCCTAATGCAAGTAATTTCCAGCGGAGCGTTTCCAGTTTTAGAATGTGGGACAATATCATTGCAGTCTGTGGGACCAATATGTATATGAAAAATTAACTTCCCATTTGCTAACATCGACTTGTTTACAGCTGTCAACCAAGATAGCATTCAGCATTAGCCAATGTAATAACTCAACCACCGGTCAACAGATTGACTGGCAATGTTCAATTGTACCCTGTAGTTGCACGTATGGGATGTTTTCTACTTATCTGAACCCAGCATAATAGTGCAAAATCTATCGTATAAACATACGTTACGGTTAGCATTTAACATACATTGCTTCACAAAAATAATTTTAACCCAGTGCCATTTATGTGATTTTTATTTATTCATTTTAAATAGACCCCTTCATTGATATTGTGCCTATTAATACGTTATGCCTAATGGTCCGTAAAATACGGTAACGAAGTGCAATAAAACAAAAGCAACATTAAATCTATCCACAAATTACAAATGAGAGTCAAAAAGACACCGTATGACATCATGTAAAAATCAGGAAAAAAACGTCAAGTCTATTTAAAAAGGAATCTCGTTAGAAAAGTGTTTTACTTCACAGTATTATAGCATGTGTGTGTATTTTTTTATTTGTTTGAGCAATACCTTAACTCCTGCTTTGGGTAGGACACAATATTAAGGTATTAATGTAAATGTTTGTTCCACAGTGACGGACAAACAAATGTTGTGGGGTGTCTATAGAGAGATGTGAATAACAAAAAAAATGCCCAGTGTCTTGTGAAAATCTGCTGAATCTCACAGAATCCAGCCATCAACTTCAATCCCCACTCTTGCTTCCCCTCTGACAAGGAGCTGGTGACATTTAGCCCCTCCGCTCCCCTCCCCTCTGCACCTCCCTGCACTTTTTTTTATTTTTAGTTTATTGCGTCGGAGCCTCCCGTGTTTTCCCTGCAAAACCGTTCTCTTTGCTCTCGATATTTCTGCATTATGTACCTTTGCCCTCTTCCTCTCAATATGTCTTTTCTCCACCCCCCACCACCACCTCACACATTTTATTTCATTTTCTCTCCCTCTGCCCCCCCCCGCATCTCCCGTCCATATTTGCTCCTCCCCTCGCTTGTCTATGATAAATCGGAGGTGTGAGCGGCGGGCGGCGAGCGGTCTCGAGGCATCCGTGGCGCGGCTGATGAGATAAGTGGTGCTCATCTCTCTGGCCCGTATGGAGATTTATTGAGCCGGCATAGGCGACATGCTAGCCATCACTCTCTCTTGGCCAAATAGACTCCACCGCCCGCATGTGTTTATTCTTATTGCAGGGGGGTGCTGGAGGAGCCCCTGGAGGCCTTCGTCGCCTCAGAGGAAGCCTGCGGATCATCGCCTTCTATTAGATCACCTAAAACAAGCCTCAGCATTGTGACACTGATGGCCCAATTTTTCTTTCTCTCTGAGGACCACATAGGCAGATGTAATAAGGTTATGGTGTATAGTGGCTCCTCACATGCATGTGTCATTGCTCTTGCTTGTTTTGCAGGCTCTTGCTGGAGCATTTCTTAATATTGACAGTACTGTACTGTGCACAGGAAAGGACTGCGAGGAAAGGACCTTTTTTTTTTCATATCTATCTTTGCCAGCAACGTATAGAGACAGTCGGAAAAATTTAATGTTCTTCCACAACATGGCAGAAGGGACATTTAATATGTAGTCACCTGTTGCTGTTCATAAAACAGAAAAATGTCTTGGTATTCTACTAAACAGATCAAATCATCGTCATCATTAAACTTGAGATTTTTATAATGTCAATTTTGTGTACCTCGGCACAAAAAAAAAACAGTAACCAGTTGGGAATGCCTATTTAGAAATATTTTTGAGTGTTTTTTTTTTAATTTATTATTTTATTAAGACAGCAGCGGTTGTGGGTTCGATCCCGGCTCCGGCCTTCCTGTGTGGAGTTTGCATGTTCTCCCCGTGCCTGTGTGGCTTTTCGCCGGGTACTCTGGTTTCCTCCCACATTCCAAAAACATGCATGGCAGGCCGATTGAACACTCTAAATTGCCCCTAGGTATGAGTGTGAGCGCGGATGGTTGTTCGTCTCTGTGTGCCCTGCAATTGGCTGGCAACCAGTTCAGGGTGTCCCCCGCCTACTGCCCAAAGATAGCTGGGATAGGCTCCAGCACCCCTGCGGCCCTCGCGAGGAGAAGCGGTACAGATGATGGATGGATATTATTTTATTAAATGTCAATTTGGCTGCACGATGGCCGACTGGTTAGCATGTCTGCCTCACAGTTCAGAGGTGAAAGGTTTGATTCTGACTCCGGCATTCCTGTGCGGAGTTTGCATGTTCTCGGCGTGCCTGCGTGGGTTTTCTCCGGGTACTCCGCTTTCCTCCCACATTCCAAAAAATATGCATGATAGGTGAACGTTAAATTGTCCCTATGTGTGGTTGTGAGTAGTTGTCTGTCTTTTTGTGCCCTGTGATTGGCTGGGAATCAATTCGGGGCGTACCCAGCCTACTACCCGAAGACAACTGTGATAGGCTCCAGCACGCCCGCGACCCACGTGAGGAGAAGCCGCTCAGATAATGGATGGATGGATGGATGAATGTCCATTTTATCTAGTTTTGCGTTTATCCATTATCTGAGCCACTTGTTCTCGCAAGTGTCGCCGGAGTGCTGGAGCGTATCCTCGCTGTCTTCAGGCAGCAGGCGGGGTACACCCAGAACTGGTTGTCAGCCAATTGTTGAGTTTTGAGTTTATTTTTTACATAAATAAATTTTTACGAGTTTGGATTCCTTACTTATACACACTTTGTTTTGTAGCCTATACATTACACAAAAATATGTGGGGAAAGAGTTGTCCTTAGTCAGTTGATGGTGGTTAAACAAAACCTAAATGTTGACTTCACTTTAAATTGAGGCTGGCCTGACCAATTCTTAATGCAATATTCACTTTCCAGTTCTCACCTGCACTGGTGCACCACTTGGAGGCTTTAGTGTGTGTGTTTCAGTCTCTGACAGCGGACTTTAGGGGAGACATGGGGTACACCCTGGACCGGTGACCACACAATTACAGGGAACATGTTGATAAACAACCGTTTATCATTTGTATGGCGGACATGCTAACCATTCGTCGACTGTACTGCCCTATCATCATGATTCTTATTATTAGCGATCGTAGTACTAGTCGTCGTTGTATCACCTCACTGTGCAGACTTTAACATCAAAACAATCGCTCCCTGTCCTTGGTGAAGATTGCTGATGACAACAATACTTCCATATGAGCACATTAACCATGGCCTTGCTTGTGTCACAGAGCTTCAGGCGCACCGTCACACCCCCCCACATAGATGGCTGTCCTCCATCCCCGGAGTCGCCCCAAAACGGCCACTCCATTCACCCGACGAGTTCTTCACAAATTGCTTTTACCCTCTTCACCCTCGAGCCGGTGTCCGAATGCACACAAACTGGGGCTCGTGGGGTGTCGGGGTTAGTTCTTGAGCACTCAGGTTGTATTTAATCATAGCTGGCCGGATGAGGGGGCTTTTCTCTTTATGAAAGGTATTAGAGGAGCGCTTGTGTTTTCACTCAGCTTTACACTCTGAACCTCCCCCCCAGTTCTTTTCCCCACCTGACCTCTTTTACCTTGGAATTTGATCAAGTCATCCCTCCACTCTTCATCTCCCATCTCTGATGGGTCTCACCTCCGTCCTGCAAGCATTTGTCATTATTCCGTCCCCGCAGGTCCGATCGGATCGCGTTGTAGAAGAGGGATTTTCAGGGGCGAAGGAGCAGCAAATGCTCCTCTACCTCACTGAACCTTGAGGTGGGGCGAAAGAGGGGGTGGGTTGGTTATTTTGCCATATATTGTCAAAACACACTTGGACGGCACTCTCTTGACGGAATATGTTGCTGCGCCGCACTCTTGCGCGACTTCCTCCCACTTGGGTTGATCTGTACTACTTCTGCTTAAGGGCCTCATTGCCTTTGATCTCGCTAAAGGAAAAGCGGGCAAGCATCGGGAGAGCGGGAGGGTTACAAGGCCTTTCACCAAGGAGGATGCTCCCCATTCCGTTTTATGTTTGCTCGCCGGGAAACTCCTCCCGTACTTCACTTGCAATGCAACCGGCAGACCCGTTGGTCGTTAAGTAGATTGACAGTGATTGTGTGGCCGGCGGAGCACAGGCGTCCTTTGAAATGCGCGTCAGTTAATAGATTTTGTGTGGCTAAGACAGAATTAAGCGAAAATGCTACAAGTGAAGGCGATCGCTAACTGCAAGGATCACATCGTAGCCCAGGTGTTGATTCTTTTTTTCACTCAAATTTTTCTTTCTTTACAGTCATTGTTGCTCCTAGAGGTTTGTTAAGAAGTTAACTACCACACAATGAAGCAAAAATAAAGTAACGCTGCTTCAGGCAGACACCTTTGCGGCATGTTTTTGTCCAAGGATTTCTTGTCTTTGAGCTTGATTAAGGCCCAATCCTTTTACTTCCCCTTAAACCTTTATCTTTGTCTCCCCCTCCACCTTTACCTTGTTTGGGAAGATGAAGACAAAGGTGGAAAAACAATCCCCTTAAATGGGAACGCACTAGATCCGCAACATCATCACTTGGAGCCGCATGCAAGTTGTGTCATAAGCAGACGCGACATTACTTCCTAATAATAACTACATTACATTATTGATTACACAAGGAAACAATGAAAAAGGAATGCCAAACAATTCACAAGCAGCCTAGCCTCGATGCTATTAGCCCCGACCGCGTGCCAGCGAGCGTTACGCAACAACTTTTAAAACACGGCAATAACCTCCAAATATTGAATGAAATCTCAAGTGTTATTGGAATTAAAATCTATTTGTCACGAGATTCAGTAGCAACAATACTGTATTAGCTGGCTTCTAGCATTGTTGTTTGCTCCGACAGCCAGCTTCACAGAGAGCGTTTCAACCCACAACTCAAAGTATTGGAGCAAAACTATTGAACATGTGTTTCACGCTTTTTCTTGTTCATTGATGTCATTTCTACAGACGTATTTGTTGCCAAGGGGGCGTGGGTAGAATCTCTCTAGAGTTTTGCATCCATTTTAATCCAGTCAACATGACAATAGCAAAAAACATTTTTGTAAAATACATCAAACTGCTCATTATTTAATATGTTAATGTGTGCTGATCGCTACAGATGCTAGTAACGACTGTCGCTCCGAGCAATCAATCAGATGACGGAGAATCCTGATGGCATCTTGGAGCGGCTCGCTGGCCTTGTCAGGATGATTTTTAATGTTGATTGGTTAAGAAACAGTCCCATAGCTAATATAGTTGAGTTAACATTTCTTACTGTGAAGGCCCTCGGCAGATGAGAGACATGACAGTACGTAGACAGTTGTGAATAAGACAATTTCATTAAGTCTTGCTTTGCTTTCTCCTAACGTACAAACGTGAAGGTTTTTTTTTAAAGCATGTTTTTTTCTCATTTATTTTTCAGCCAAATCAATAATTTGTCACAAACTTATATTCCATTACGTTCAAGTTGTGCATGATTTGCTAAAACCTCACGTGGTGTCCTCACGTGAAAATGTTATTTATTTATTTTTTTTGCGCTAGTATCTTAAATTACCTGTCAACGTTTTTCAGTTTTGAGGTTGTGCTGTACCTTTGTCTGTTTCCAGAATGTATTTCCCACATTTGAACCGCCTTAGTGCACAAACTGCAAGCAGTCCAAATTAGCCTGGCCCCCCTTTGTAACACCGCTATGGGGCTAGAAGCAGTCATTATGAATTATCCTTAATTACAGCCATTTCCTAAACTAATAAAGCTGCTCAGTCTTTACTGCAAAGGTTAGTTTAGCCTGAATGCATAAAAACCACAGAGTGAGTGTGCATCTGTCTCATTGTGTGTGTGCGTGTGTGTGCAGGTAGGTGTGCCCGCTCATGCATTCAAGCATACCTGCTGGTGATCTGTGAGTGTGGAGCACAAGAGAGCTGGCTGGCAGCGCCCACAGTCCCATTAATTTGGTGTGGGCTCCCTATCAGCAGCCGCAGATGCCTATAGACACTTAAATGAGCCTCCAGTGAGCAGTGGGCCGTCTCAGGCAGCCAGCTTGGGCCTAATGGGCTGGAAAGCCGGCGTATGTGACGGCAGGAGATGAGGGCCTTATTTACACAGGCAGACATTAGTGGAGGGACGCTGATTCACTGATTAACACGTCAGTTTCCTCACGTCGTAACCACCCCCGTCTCGTTCTTCTTCTTCATTCTTCCAGTAGTTCTTTAAATCCCTGTGAAAAAAAGCCATCCATCTGTTTTGGGGGTCCCTGATGGCGAGAGGTGAGGCACACCCTGGACTCATCACACTGCCAGTCTGGAGGCTCAATTTTTCCAGTTCAGTTCAGTTCAGTTCGCCATGATAAGGTTTGGCATTGTTCGACACTGCATCTCAATTTGCCACCTCCTTTTTTTTCACAATTGGAACGTTTGCAGGTTCTCCCCGTGCTTGGGTGGCTTTTCTCCTGCTATTCCGGCTTCCTCGCTCAATCAAAAAACGAATCGGCATGTTAGGTTAATTGAAGACTCCAAATTGTCAATAGCCATACATACGAGTGCCACAAAAAGGCCAGAACTTCAAAACTGTATCAATTCAAAAAGGATTTGCAAACGGTTGCGTTCTCTTTTTTATTAACATTTCACTTTTAATAACGTCTCAAAAAACATCCCAGTTTTATTGGAATTATGGTTTGTAAATATACTGATTGTGTGTAAAACAGTATTTGATATGTGGTCCTAATAAAGCTCATAAAGTCCAGAACCTCCAAGTGCTAGCAAGTGAGACTCCTTGCTCTGATGTGACAATGCTAACATGCTCCATTGTACTATTTGAAAACACAAACGCCATATATCAACCTCCCTGTCTTGCCCTTCAAACCAATGCACGTCCCTCAACAATAGACACCCGGTGTCAAGCGCATACCGAAATGCACACGGACGTACACAAACTATCTAGGCCAGGCCGCTGCGTATAGGAGTAAGCATTTGTGAGTGATAGCCCCTGTGGAAAGATAATGCTTCTCGCGCCGCGTTGAGTGAGGCACTGATGGAAGGAGATGACTTTTTGAATGGTTAAGTGGGTAAATGTGAGATCACGAGCCCATTCGGCTCGCCCGCCTTCAAACCCTCAAACCCACCCCGAATTCACCGCCAGCACCTTGCTGTCGACTGGGATTGTTTATTGAAAAAAAAAAAAGCCCCTGTGATAAGAAATGTGCAGCTAATGCTGTGATTTGTGTCAGTCACGCCAGACAATTTGTTACAATCTTGCCACTTATCGCAATATAATATGTTTATTCTGGTCAATTAAGTGGCGCGGGGGGAAGGTGACCACGTTTCAAGGTGTCACATTTGAGATGGGACGGGGGCGACGGCCCGATCAAAGGAAATGGAACTAATCTAATTGTGCTGTCTCCACTGCTTCATCCGTCACCATCTCCAGCGGATTGTATTGTGTGAGGATATTGTGAGCATTGCACACAGGTAGAGAGGTGGTGCTGATGTCTTTGGGCCAGGCGGTCTTTCACCTTGGACATATTTGTCTGAACCGAAATTGTCTAAAATCTTGGAGCTAGTTTTCCCGCAAGTTGATTTATTTTTTTTTTTTTAAGATTTTTTTCATGAGGGTGAACCCCTAAAATGGTCTCCATAGTAGCCCTGGATTTTTCTGAAAATAGGCAATGAAAGTTGGTCAAGTTCTATCAGGAAAAAGTCACATGACCATGTTTTTAAAAAGTTGTTTTGGTAGGAAGCAGCCATTTTCTTGTCAAATGCGATTTTGTGTATCGTCACTGTCCTGTGAAAAACACGTGTGTCCAATTTTGTAAGTTTTTTTAAGTTTTCACGTTAACTTTGCGACACCATTCATATAAAATTTTAAAAATCGGAAAAAAAGAGACGTTTTTTGGACATATTAGACAGATTGGTCGCAATTCTGAAAGATTAGGATTTTTGTTTTTGCATGTAGCCAGATCATGTCAGCAAAACTTGATGAGTTGCCACAAAATAACTCAGTCATTTACAAAGCATCTTGTATGTTCAAATCGAATCCCATAATCCTGCGCCCAATTTTGATGTTTCGAGCATTCATCACTGTTTTAATTAATTCTGTATTATTTTAGTATTGAATTTACCAACCCAGTTCAACCACGGTCACCCAAGTTTCCCAATCCGAACCACAATGAACCCAATTGATCTGAGCCTTCGTCGGGGGCTTTTGTTGGCCTGCTTTGGCACGGACGCTCTGGCATAGCGTGAGAGAGAACATAAAAGCGAGGCAGGCAGCACAGTCGGGGCGTGTAGCGAACCAGTGCTTCCATCGATCCGAGAAGGTTCATTAGGTAAGTGCTGACATCACAGATTGATGTCTCTTTAAAGCAGCGCCTGCCCGGCAGCTGACAAGGAAAATCAGCACTATTGAGTCCCTCAGTGGTATTTTCGTGCGAGTGCGCATGTGAGTTTGCGTCTGTGCGCATATATTTGAGTAATGTCAGTGAGCACATGTGGGCCAATAAAGTGAACATGCGTGTAGCAGCATTTGGCGCTGCTGATGTGTTTGCGCGCATTTGTGCTTCCCCTCACGGCCACACTAAATAGCCGAGTCTTTGTGCGGAGGTGTTGAGCAGCAGTGTTCCTCGTTACGCACTCAGCCATGCGGCTAAGGAGCCTGTCAAGCTGCTGCTGCTGTTTTTCCACCATTGATCCAACTTACCATCTGTCTGTTTGTCATCACAATCAGGACGTTAGAAGCAATTAACCGCACAAGTATTCACATCTAGCCAGACAACAACGTTTGGTGAATCGGTATCTTCTGAATGAAAGTGGCAAATCAGATTAATGGTATATCATTTGTCGCTTTTCAGGAGGGTCGCTGGGCGTGCTGGAGCCTATCACAGCTTTCTTCGGGCAGTAGGCGGGATACACCCTAAACTGGTTGCTCGGCAATCGCAGGGCACACATAGACGCTCACACTCATACCTAGGGGCAATTTAGAGTGTTCAATCAACGTGCCATGCATGTTTTTGGAATGTGCAAGAAAACCGGAGTACCCGGAGAAAACCCACGCAGGCACGGGTAGAATATGCACACTCCACACAGGAGTTACGTGCTAACCAGTCGTCCACCGCGCCGCCGATGATAATAGTTTTTTTTTTGTTTGTTTTAACTTGTAATATAAAGTGTAAAGTTTTATTAAAAAAAGGGTCCTGCTATTCACGTAATAATCAACATTATTAGAGTAAACTAGTAATATTTAGAGAACAAATTGCGAGTTATTATTCTTGGTTTTTAAATTTGTCATGTTACTAGAATAATCTTCAAAAAAACAAGTTGAGAGAAAATAAGTGTTTTTTCTTTTGCAAAACGTTGCACTATTAAGACAATGAAGACAGAATATTCAGAGACGACCATATGACCAGAAAAAAAGCCCAACATTTTGAAAAAACGGAATAGTAAAAACAGTATTCTGATCATAGTCTAACAGTAAGAAATTATTTATTTTAGGACTCGTAACGCATTGCGTTCTCTACTTCCACACACTTCCATCTCAAAAAAAAAAAAAAAAATCTGAATTACGAAAAATCTTTGCACGGTATGAATCAAATCATTTTGCCGTTAAATGTAGGTGATCACATGGAAAGGAAATCAAAGTGTGTAGTGGTAGAGTTGATGATTCCTAATAATGTTGTCTACGTTTCACGCTCGTTTGTAATCCACGGTCACCTTCAGCATTTGTCCCCTTGCATTCCATTAAATGTGTTTCTTCTAAAAATGTGCAGTGAAAAGTTTCAAAGCGTTTGATCTTCCCAGTCAGTGTACTTGTCGATGGATTGGAGATGTTGCTCGTGTCTGATGTGTTGCCCAAGTTAACATTAGGGCACGCTCGTTGGTATTGAGCTGCGCCGCGTGATATCGATCAGAGCGCGGTCGACGCTGGTGTTCGTGTTCATGGATTGGACGAGAGAGTCCATCAAACAGGCTCCATCGACACAAAACAAACCCTGCATATCATTAAAGGCTAAATAATATAAATATTGTAACCATTCATGGTCAGACTTTGTCTTTTGTTGCGATTTTCTCGCTTACTCATTCAATCATCAGTGCACTCCAAAGATGGAGTTAGTGACTTTTTGTCTGAAGTGTGAATGCTTGTCCGTCTCCATATTGTGACTTGTGATTGGCTGGTGTCGAATTCAGGGAATATCATCCTTTCTTACACAGTCAAGCAGAATCAACTCCTTGCTACGTCATGACCCCAAACGAAATCAACAAAAGAGGATGCTTGTGTGTACACTGTAGATCTAATGTTTTGTGGGTACTTCGCCTTGATAGATGGATTGATATGCGGATGGCAGCAAGGATGGGCGAGTGGGTTGATTGATCAATTATGATAAATGGGTGAGTGGATAGGTAGGTATGGATGGATAGATAGCTGGTTGATTACAAGGGTTTGATTGATGAATGTGCATATGGATGGATGACTGCATGGATCATTGTGTGGGTTCACTTGGTGAGTGACTGGATACTTGGATGGATGCATAGATTGGTTGCTGCTTGGGTTTGATGGATGTCTGTAATCCATGAATGGGTTCTTGGGTTTTATCATATGGTGTCTGGCTGGAATGATGGGTGGTTGGATGCACGGACGGACGGAAGGGTGGATGGATGGGTGCTTGATGGATCAAAATGGCAAAACAATGAATGAGTGTATGGGATGATGTATATGTGTGTTCAGGAAGCAACAAGACCCAGTTTGTCGGGTTTGATGCATGCTGCAGTTTCACTTGTGAATTAGATGAATGCACTTTCAAAAGTATCCTACTTTCTATGAGCAAAATGCAAAAGAATTGTTTGGACTGCGCTGAACCGAAGGCGTTCAAATCCTCGCGGGCCGCCTACACCACCGCAGGGCATATCCCCATTGGCTGCCTCTAGGAGATTAAAGAGAATAATTGCCAGCTGATTGGCTGTTGAATTTTTCATGGAACCTTTGTTGCGCAGGGGCCGTTTATGCTATGAGCAGGCGTAGCGAGGAGCATCACAAGTTTTGCACGTTGAACTAAAATAGATATACCTGCACTTCAGCTTGTGTCTAGGTCAGGTAAAAAGTTTCATACATTTGCAATAGTACGTCTCCTCATGTTGGTCTCAGTTGACTATGGGTGAGCGGTGGCGTATACGCTGGAGTGGGCGCCAAATCACGAAGCACATTGAAAAGAAACAACAATTCACATCTATGGACGATTTGGATTGTTTAAGTGAACTTAACAACTCCCCATAAAATGGTTTGACTTGAGATTGGACATGTTATCTTTTGAATGTGAAGCAGTCTGCGTTCTAATGTCATTGAATGGAAGCTCAGAGTATGTCAGAAACGGAAAAAGTTTTTGGAGGGAAAAATGATCCTTTGATGTAACGCGTTCATTTTTAATGCATTCATCTGACAGCATTATCGGGTTTAATTTGTGTTTTCAAGGCAGAATTAAAAAAAACAAAAAAAAAACGTAAAATGTTCCATTGATTCCACCAGGTTTCGGACACCTTCTGTGCTGCACTCTGATTGGCCAATCTGAGGATGTGGTTTATCCAAGGATCAATATTCTGAGTCAATAATGATATTTGAGGAAGCTGACGTAAATTTGGTCTTGAGCTAACAAAAGACTTTTAAAAAAGACTACAATTACTACATAACGTGAGTTCTTGTTATTAAATGGATATAAAAGCACATAATAGGGCGAGGAAGTTCGATTTAGGGACAGCAGCAGTTGACAGTCGCATGCCTGCTGACGCTAATCTCTCCCTGTAAGTGACCTACCTCTTCTACCCAGATTAATGTGTGTGTCTCATGCGTTTGTATGAAGGTGTGTGTTGTGTGATGGCTGCGCCACACGTCTCCTCCGCGGTTCCACTTCAGAGGTCCGGGAGACGGTGAGCTTCTCACGGTTGTCACGTTGAGGTGGAAGAGCAATCATTTCCTTGGACAACAGTCCCGTCCTCATCGCTGCTTCCCGCCTGCTCGGATTAGTTCCTCTATCGGAGAGAATATTTGCATCCAAAATATTCTCACCTTTCCTTACTTTCTTTTCCGCCCCCCCCTCAAGGTATTGTACATTGTACCAGTGCCGTTAGCCTGGCAGCACAAGTGCAGTGGTTAGCCGAAAAACCACTATAGGTCTATTAGAGCATTATTGCAATTGAAATAAAAATATTTAAAAAAAAAATCATCAAAACATACATTTGCCTTTTTAAATTTGCGACATTCGCTTCATCGAAGACTCAAAAATGTCCATTGATGTAAATGTGAATCATGCTCACGCTGAAAAAATCGTCATGGTAAAGCACCAACTCAAGCAGTATTGAGACCTTCTTATGTCCCTCACGAGGCCACACCCCTTAAAGGCTCACAACTTTCTGCGTAATTACACTGCATAATTATTATTCTTATTTTATTTTTTTATAAAACAGTGCTGATTTGACCCCCCCCAAAAAAAGAATGTGAAATTTAAGTTTAGTGCATTGGAGTTTACTTGCTATACACTTAAATTGCAATAGAACTTTTGTAACAACCAAATTTTGAACTCACATATGCTCACTGTAGTATTAGACGTTGTAAAATAAGTAAAATTTTAGCAATGTTTTATATATAATTTTTTAAAATGTGTCATCATGCGACACAGAAAGGAAAGCTCAGTTAACACCCTACTTATTGTTGATTTGATTTCATATAAATATTTACTCACTAAAATTAATATTTTTCGACTACATTTGCCCAGGTTAGTGATTGACTAGAGCCAAGCGGCAAATTCGGGTTACATTGCCATCGTTGGAATGTTGAGGACCTTCAGTTGTTTGTTTTTTTTTCCTTTTAAATTGTGTACGTTGTCTGCTCTCACTTTCCCCTCCTATTGACGCTGTGCAGCATTTTATTCCGATCGTCAGCGAGAGCAACCGTTCTATTGTCGGGTGATTACGACAAGGCGCGTTACCCTCAGATCACCAGAGCAATTAAAACTCTGAAAATAAGGCTACCCATGAAGCCCCGGTCCAAACAAAGGAGTCCCGTAGGAAGTTTTTTTTTTTTTTTTGTTTGAAGGCAAACTGACGAGGAGGAGAAGAGACTTCTGGTTAATTAGCAGACGGTCCCTTAACCCTATACACGCGGCGACTATGTTTTTTTTTTTTCCACAATCACATTGACACACATTTCCGACACGAGATGAAGTTGTTTACTTTTGTGTAGCGACTCGTATTACGCCACCGCCACTTTTGTCAACACCAAAGATAATTTGGGGCGCTAATTGTGCCAGCTCCAGCATCTTGGCGGCGGAGAAACAAGAGCGCATCCCGGAGTGTGACGGACGCGTTTACGAGCGTGGAACGCAAAACACACGAGAGTGTGTCTGAGTTTTCTTTTGACAACACAGCAGTGATTGTGACATTGGCGTGGGACGGTTGTGGGCGGAACCAAGCATTGGTAATACTTTGAATGCAACTGTGGACTCCCAGCGACGTGCCCTAACTTCAAGCTTCCTACTGCCTGCTGGCCAAATGAGCAGCTTATGATGAACTGTAACTGACCAGATCCGCCCAATCGTGGCGTGCTTCTATTAAGATTCTGCTGGCCGCATTGTGCGACGAGCGGGCTTCGTATATGCTGTCGCTCGTCATTTCGCTAGCTTGTATGTTTTTATAGTAGTAGAGCTGGGCAGTCCGGCCGCAACGGGGTCGGTGGCCGACGTTTTTTTATGAATAGGGCTGGAGGGTCGAGGGCGGAAGGCTACACTAATCGCGGCCGGAGGGTAGGGGACTGTCTGGCAAAAAAGGGTCAAGAGCCCTGCTATAAATATTAGCAAAATGCAATCAGGACAATTAGCATCTCAACATGAGACAACTGCTATTTTATTTTTTGTTGTCTGTCGGCCCAAAATCGGGCTACATTCCTGTAGTCTGACGTCGGCTTTGAAGCAGACTCAGCTACGTATGTTTCTTTCTTGAAATGAACATGTTAAAAGTCAAAATAATCAAACAGTGTAATGCCAGCTAAAATGGAACACATTTGTCAAAAAGTCAACATTTCTTTTCTATTATAATGATGATAATAATAATGATGTGGTTTGCACATTTGCCCGATGTATTTTGGGCACATTCTAGTTTGAAATCTCAGTTCAGGGTCCGCTATGTTGTGTTTGCATGTTCTTGTCTTGGTGGGGTGCTGGCCGCATATTGTGCTTCGTACGTTCTGTTTGTTCCACATTTCGCTCTCTTGTGGGTTTAAAATTGGAGTAATGCGACCAAGACAATTAGCATCTTGACATGCATCAAGCGTCCATCATGGATGGAATGGAGAGAAGCCACTCACTTTTCAAAATAAAATATTTTTCAGCCTTGAATAATACAAACAAAAGTATTGCTAGTGCAGCCCAGTCCAAAGTACCGGTCTGCGGCCCGGTGGTTGGGGACAGGGCATTAGCCCACCCTCGGTCCAAATGGGAAGTGCTGTCGAGAATGGATGGATGGCTAATCATGAAAGTGCGGTGTCAGTTGCTTACACCCGCCTCCTTGTAAGTTCCAAATGTTTCCTTAGCCTAAATAGTGTTTCACATTCATTTGTGTCAACTCGCGAAAAGTGATGCAAGCATTCCTTAATGCTTCAACCACTTAAGAAAAAACTTTTTTTTCTTCGTCAAAACAAAAGAGCTCTTTGTAGTTTCACGGCAAGACACGTAGAACATGTCATGTCGTCGGTGTCAGGATGTGCAGATACCGTTTCCGCCGCCGCCCCCGCCTCGCTTCATGAATTACTCAATATCGCAGTTCGGGCAGGTTGCAGCAAAGGAAGGCTCGTCATAGAGGGAGGGACCGTCGGAGGGATTCGCCAACCGCCACCAAGCCAGCCTCCCTCCGAGGGCCCCACCGGAGGCTATATGCCTTACCAAGATCCTGTTTACAGGCAACCAAAGAGGCTGCCAGCCAGCCATTTCCATAATGGTGCCCGCGGACCTCCGTGGGATAAAACTGAGTTCCTCTCAGCCGGAGATGAGCTGCGACGCTGATTTCACTCTGCACTTTGTTCTCGTTAACTTCACATCAATGATTCGCAGCTTATTTTATTTGCAGCATGGTGAAAAAGTGTTAGCACATCTGGCTTTACGTTCCCAAGTTCTGCGTTTGAATCTTGGCTCAGGCCCTTGTTGTCTGGAGTTTGCATGTTTTACCCGTGCAGGTTTGGGTTTTCTGCAAATTCCTCGACCATTTCAGAAATAAGCTTCAGGCATTAAATGTGAATTGGAATTGTGGTTTGTCAATTGCGCCCCGTGATTGTTTAGCAACCAGCACAAGTTGTGTATGGCCTCTCGGGGGGGGAAAACTGGAAATGCACAACAGAAGTTTTGTTTCTGATTTGAATTATTGTCATTATGTATTGTTTGTGTCAGAGGGTAAACTGGTTACATTGTGAAAATGGGAGTTTTAGTTTCCAGGACGCTATTTCAGCTTGTTCTCTTCTCTCCTTGCACGCCAAACGCACCAAGTATGTCTTTTTGGCCTTGCTTTGTGGCCCGGGGCGCTGTCATTGTTTCGAGACAAAAAGGTCCTTCCTCCTCACAAGGATGTTCATTGAGTTGACAATCACCTCACTTGACACGTCAGTTGATAAATATCTCTGGCCTTCCTGCGTGGATTTTTTTGAAGACTTGAAATTGATCAATTGATCTTTTTTTTTTATTTTTTTTTTTTATCAAAACAAAATGGCGGGAGCAGTGACGTCAGCGCCAACAAGCATGAAGGCAGTTGTTTTGATCAATTAATTAAAATGTATATGATTAATCTTCATGTAAATGCATCTAGTTACAGCAAGACATTTGTACTAATTGCTGCATTGTGTCTTCTGAGAATGCCTTCCATACAAAAATAAAATAGGTACGGCGTGAAATCCTCGATCGAATCGAAAATCCATCAAAGTGAATCGAAAATCAAACCGACTTGGGCCCTTGTGTATCGAATCAAATTGATTTTGGAAATTCCAGTTTTGCCGTCCAACTGATTGTTGCCTCCGCACTTGAATCCTTCTTCTTCCAACTCTTCCTCTTGCCTTGTTTTCTGTCACACGTTTGCACGGATTTCCTTCTGCTTGAGCCGCTTGTGTACTTGCCATGTACTTGCCTGTGTCTGTACATCAGCGAGCATCTGCTCTCTCAACACGGTCCCCACGGCCTCAAATGTCAGCGCGGGCATCTGCCAGACAAGTGCACACGGTGCAGTGGGCTCGTGTTTCGCCGCCTCCTCTTCCTCCTCCTCCACTTGGTCTTGTCAAGTGATGTTCGCTGTGATTGAAAGTAAAAGAAAAGAGCGGAAAGGGGAATGTACTTGGACTTTTTAGTGTCCTCAATCAATCCTGGCGGTTTTTAGATGAGTAACACCTGGTTGGAATTGCCTCTTGGGGTCTTGCCTGAAAGACCACCACCATAGAGTGAGTCTTTTCTGGACCACGATGCATGTACTCTCGGGTATCATGGGACGGGCAGAGTGTACACGATTTGCTGTTGTGGCGCTCCATACACTTCAGCGTAACATTTTAGAGCATCCTTTGTTTCGGCGTCATCCTGTGTGTGGATGCACGCTATATGTGTAGGCGCATCCATGCAGAACATATGCGGGGTAAGGAGACAAGCAGGAAGGTACCACATGGACCCCCATAACCCCTCAGGAGGTGCCTGAGGGGCAGCGGGCCGAGGCGAGGGCCCCTCCAGCTCCCCCTCAAGCACGCTCAACTCACCTCTCAGACGCCGCTATTGATTTGTCCGCTGCAGAAGGAAGCGCAAGTTAGAGGCTACGCTAAGTACTGGCCTTTTTTTTTTCTTTACCTTTACTGAGCAGCCTCGCTATGATTCAAAATAAAAATACAAAAAACGAAGAAAAAAAAACAGTCACTCAGGGACCATTAGAGGGCACTGTGAGGCTCTCGAGGACTCAAGAACTGACTCGGCGTCTTCACCTGAGGCTACGAGAAGGATTGTTGCCCTGCAAGCTTGCAAAGTCAGGCACTTATGTCAATCTGCGCACCTTAAAATAGTTCCCAGGTGTCTTAATAACATATGTGTGGCATGCGTTTGAAAAAAAAATTATCAAGAATTATAGTACGTTACACGCCCTAATTCATGTCATGCTAATCAGCCTATTTTTTTTTTTTTTGTCATGCAAGTGAGCTCGTTTTCATTCTTCCGCATATAAGGCTGAGTTAATGTTTAGTGTGCTTTTCCGTCCCCGAACTAATTGGGACGGACGGCTTCATCGCGCCTACAACTGTGCGCTGCGGGCCCATGATTGTTTCTACTTGCAGAAGGAGAGTCCGAAGTTTAGGGAAAAAAACTGGAGAAAGGTTTATATGCTACACCATGTGTGTACCCTCTACCACCACTGCATTGTAAAATTCTTCATGATATCAAGGGTGTTGCAACCGCAAAGGCCGCTGAGGTTTTTCGGCATGAGAGTGCCAACTGTCACTTGAAAGGGGCTTTGGATTTTCAGCCAGTCCGACTTATTTAGTCATGGGTGCAGAAATGTAGTGTGGATGGAGTTATTATATGAAATTTGCCCCCACTGCAACAGCAACATTTGTTCTCTGCATTGTGTTACTCTGAGACACTTTTAAACCAATATTTTTAATGATGATATTGATGAGAATTCTAACAATATATTACAAATAAAACAAATAAAGTGATTAAATGTGTTACTACTTCCATGTATTTTTTTTTTCATAATTAATTCATCATTTTAAATCCAAATCTGACCATCCAATCCGATACTTGGCATTGTGTTATGTTGTCCATGAGACCAGAGTTCAGAGTGAATATGGTGAAGCTGCATTAAGCCGTTATGCTGCACACAGATGGAATCAGCTGCTAATAGAAGTGAAGACAGCCCGAGTGTAAATACTTTTAAATATAGGTAAAAAACTTAGCTTTTTTTCCCCAGGCCTTTGCTTAAGGTCCTCTATAAACAATTGTAAAGATTTTTTTCTTCTAGACATTTTAGAAACTTACTTTTATTTACTTTTCAATGTTTTTAAAGTTTTCTGTCAAATTGTTTAAATGTGGTCAACGTTCGTTTTAGTCATTTTTGTAAGCTACTTTTGTTTTCTATGATTTGCTTTTGAATGCTAAAACGGTTCAATTTAATACAATAGGGCTGCTCAATTATGAACAAAACATTAATCACAATTTTTGTAATAATTGAAATCACGATTATTAATTTTTTTCTTCTTTTTGGTGCAAAAGAAAATAAATAAATGGAAACACTATTAAGAAAAATGAAAATTATTTTAACTTAAAATAAAGGTACAAATGTATAAATCTAAGCATGGTTTCCTTGTATGCACAAACATAATGCATTGGAGTTTACTCGTTATACCATTAACTTGCCATAGAACTCTAAATAAACAATTTCAATAGAATGCCCAAATTTTGAACTCAAGTATACTCACTATAGTATTAATTGTAAAATGAGTACTAATTTAACAATCTTTTTGTTCTAATCTAATAATACATACTGTGTATAAAAATCATTTTTTCGATTAATAATCGTAATTGAATTTTGATTAATTGTACTGCCCTATGTTACGATAAACACTGTAGAACCAACACTCGCCCTCACACAGTCAGGTACAAAAATGAACGAAACAAATTGACAACTCGGTTCCCATGATCGAAACCCACAATACTGGTTCATGAAATAGAAATGCATCCAATCAGATCTCAACCGCATTGCAGACCCCGCTCCCCAAAAAATGCTGACTCATTCCAAATTGGCACCTCCACAACTACATTTCGACAGTTTCCCACTAAACATGGTCCGAAGGGCCCTATTTCTGGAAAGTATCTTCTTGAGCCAAGTGTGTACCTGCCGCATGAACGCAAGCTGAGACAACTCTGAGACGAATCGCAAACTTGCCAAATGTGCTACGCGTCTTTGGCATCTCTGTACTGGCTCAACAGATGCTCATCTTCAAAAAGGGCCTCTGGCGGCTAAAACACTCTCACACACACATGAGCTGCCGAGTTGTGAGGCATCACAGGTGCCAAGATGAGATGAGCGCAACTACGCTGCTCGTCTTGTTTCGTAACCAAACGCGCGTTACCATGAGAAGATAATTGGTACCTCGGTGACATCTATTAAAAGGAAGTTTCGGCAGGGATGTGAAGGATGGCTGTTGTAACACGTCTTGTATTTTAATTAAAACAACCGCCCAACAGTTGTCAGCAGCGTTTCAAGTGTCCGAAAACCGAGAACAGGTGTGAAGCTGAAACAATGAAGGGGAAAAAACCTCCAGAATGCGTGCGTGTGTGTGTTTGTTAATTGGAAAGAGTGTTTCTTGACAAGACATGGCAACACCCATCCTGGCTGAGAACGAAGCAGTGCACGCTGTGGCGTAACACAAACGTCACGAGGCTTGCTGAATAGACCCTTTGTTTATGAGAGGGAGACTTGGTGAGAAAATCAGTTATTAAGGCGGTGATTAACAGTCACAACAGCAATGGAAGTGTTTTGAATTGCATTCATAGCTTTGAAGATGCACCAAAAAACAAATTCAAAGTTTGAGGAAGTACGCCTTTTTTTTTTGTCACTTAGATATATTTAGAGTCAACTAATGGGCAGAAAAACAACAGAAAAAAAAGAGAAAAAATTATGTTAAGTTAAATTATTCTCTCCATGTTTTTTATTTTTAATTAGTAAATGATGGTGAAAATTTCATCAAATTTAAATTTTAAATCATTAAATGCAAGAATATATTCTGTCCAAATTTTGCATTTTCAAATCATCAACTTTTCTGTGAAAAAGATCAACACTTGAGAAAAAGAGATGAAAGTCTAAATTAAAAATAAATGTTCTCTATTAAATGAATTTATCCAGAGGGGACTTGCACGACTGGATGTCCGGACAATCTGCAAGGGATTTTCACAATGTTATGTCCTCTTTGCTTCGTGACAAGTTTAGTGACATTGTGCATGCAACTCCACATCTTAAATGACGTTAGCGTGTGCTTATGACTTTACGGCACCCTTACCGTGTGGACAGCTGCAGTATTAAATATAGATGTACTCAAACTTGCCGTCGTCACAGCACACGACAAGTTAGCTTTAGCTTTAGCATTAGAGGCTCCACTTTCAGAACATGCGATGTGGGAGGCAGGAGGACAAGGACTTATTTAAAGGGGCAACAAATGCATCCTCGTCCTATTTATCGACACACACACACACACACACAACACACACACCCCCACATACACACCCCCACATCCACCGGATGCTCTGATTTAACCAGAGGCGCTGCCGACCCCCACCCCCCTGTCATCAAAGATTCATAAAGGCAAGCTTCTCAATGATTTTCTGTCTCTTCCGGTATTCACAGCTTGTTGTCCTCACCGCTCCCTGGCTCCTGCAAAGTGGTATTTTTTCAAGGTGCTCCATTGGCATGTTTAGATTTATTTATTTTTTTAAATGAATTCAGGCCCTCTTCCATTTGCTTTGGTCCTATTTTTAGGTCAAACAAATTGTCTTCATGAGAGCTTCCCCATACCTCAAAATGCAACCAATTTAGCAAGCCGGTGAAAGTGTATGTGAAAAATTCTGAATTTGTAAAATCCTGCTCCCAAAGCTTGCTGCAATTTGCAACATGAAATGCGGCGAGCATAATAAATCCACAATAAAGTCTCAAAAACTCATCAATTTATTTGAGTTACAGTTGAACTGTATTATATCCCAGATGACTTTTGGAAAGAGGCGGGGTACATCTTGAAGAGCAGAGTACAAATTTTGATTTTCAATTCATGCATGTTTTTGGAACGTTCGAGTATACTTGAGTGCCTGGAGAAAACCCAATCACTCAACCTGATGCAGGTCTAAATCATGTCTGGTTGAGATTTTAAAAGGATTCAGCCCCTGATGCTGGTTAACGTGAAATTTGGTAGCCCTGACTTTCATAAGTAGGCCTGCAAAAAAAAAAGAAAGAAATCACTGAAATTCAAGCAGCAAACCATTTAGGGTGGAGGCGGCCATTTTAGCCATTCATTCACTTTGGACAATTCTAGCGGCCCGTCAATTATAATGCAAGTAAATGTATTCATTATTCGAAGAATAAATGACAATTTTCAACAAACAAAAATGACGTGTGTATCCTGATAGGGGATTAGAAAATACTGCCCCTGAAATCCGGTTTCACTCAGCAACATGAAACTTGTTAGGCATGTCTACCTTGAACAGGCGCACGTAAAACTTGAAGAAACCACTTTCGTTACTGTTTTCCTTTGAACGTGCCATTTTTGACATTTTGAAAATTCCTCTGAAAATGAACTTTTTTGCGCCACACCTTAAAGGAAAAAAGGACCGCCTCACTTTCTTCACCTCACGCCCTCCTTCCCCTGTGCTTTGTCTTCCGCCCTCCTCGTCAGCGCCACACTGCATCCAAAAGAAGCTCAAGCGGATCTTCAGTCACCAGGCCCAGGGCGCACCATCTGTAGCCCCTCGCAGTCCTTCCTTCCCTGTGTGTTTACCACCCGTGTTGCGTGCAAGCTAACGAGCACATGCGAGTGGATGTGTGCGTGTGTGTGCGTGTGTGTGCATATGTGTGTGAAAAGCCAAAGCACCGTGCCTTAGCTTGTTAGTCTTGCTACTTACCAGGCTTAGCCAGATGAGGGCCACTCAGCCCAGATCTAATTCCTTCGACTCTTTCTTTGCGCCTCTCAAGTGTGCGTCTGCGACCTTGGCCGTCACCCGGGCTGAGAGGCTGGCGTAGGGGGTTAAACTGCGGCCACGGCAGCTGAGTTTGGGAGCTAGTTTTTGGATCAGTCGCCATCTGGGATTCTGCGAAGGCTAAGCAAGAGGTTATCCCCTTGCTTATGGAACCACAGCTGCCCCCGAATCAGCGGTAAAGGCAGAGAACTTTGTCGAGGCACAGGGCACGGGTGTTTGTGGATGGTTTGTTGGTTCTGTCGTCGTCATCAGCTTACTTGAATCGCTGAACTTTAGACAGCGTTCCCTCGATACTTTGTGGTTCGGTTATTGCGGTTTCAATTTATTGCGGATTTTCATTTGTGACCATATATTGCAAGTTTACCTTGCTATTTTGGCATTTCTTTGTGATATTATTCTTCCATCTAAGTTGGACCATTCCAAAATTTATTTTACATAGACCAAGACCATGAAAATTAGCCAAATTGTCACCTTTCGCTCTGATGCTCGGTATTTAGTCTACATTTTGCATTTGAAAAGTTACATTTATTAAGTCTAACGAGTGTTTAGAATTGTGAGAATCATGTGTGTGGGGGGGGAGTGGGTCATAATGGCTTACCAACCCCAAAATAAATAGATATATATTTTTTTAAAGTCAGCTATATAGCAGAAATTCACTTATTGCGAAGAGGCTTGCAACACTATTTATAAAGTATAATATACACACTGTCTCTGTCCTGTGAAAATAATTTAAGTCCATTTTCTAAAAAAATATATTGGATTTTTACCTTAATGGGGTTTCCGCATGACCGACGTGAAAATTAGACAAAAAGACAAAATTGGACGTACTTTTCACAGGACAGCGATGATATGTATATACCAGGGAGTCTTCAATCCTGTTCTTCGAGGTACGCCGTCCTGCCTGTTTTCCATCTCTCTCTACCTGCTGCAACACATCAGATTAAAATAATCTGCACATTTATCTGATTATTTGATCATTTGACTCAGGTGTGTTGCAGCAGGTAGAGATGGAAAACGGACAGGACAGCGGCACTCGAGGAACAGGATTGAAGACCCCTGGTATGTACAGTGTTGTGAAAAAGTATTCACCCCTTTCTCAATTGTGTTTCCCAATTCAATATTTAAAATTATTTAAAAAATGCAAATATCAGATAGCTGATGTTAATTAAAGGATAAAAATGTTCAAAGCTACCTGGCCCTGTTTGAAAAAGTAATTGCCCCTCTTGTTAATTCATAAATTAATTGTGGCATGTCACATTGTTTGGAAAGGTGAGGTCATTTTCACCGACCACGCCAAAGTATTATTACTTCCAGTCAAGAAATTACCTAAATAGAAACCTGTCTGACAAAATCAAGTCGGCCAAAAAGCAGATTTTAAAAAAGCTTCAACAAAATGCCACGATCCAAACAAATTGAAACTCAGATGGGGAATAAAGTAAATTGCAAGCAAACGTGACTTCTAATCTTGAAGAAATTCAGTGAGATGCTTTCCATATTGATAAAGAAGCAGCACACTCCAACATTTTCATTCTGCCCATTATTGTCACTGGAATGTCAAAAAGTGCAATCAAATTCTTAAGTGACAAAATGGAGTTACTTGACTGTTAAACACAGATGGTATTGTTTTGATTGCCGTTTGTAGTCAGATCTTTTCTCTAATGAGATAATTAATAAATTAATTACACCCCCGGATTTTTTTTTAAATTTATTTATTTATTTATTTTTACGTCAGACCAACACCATTTGGATGTGAACAAAAGACCAGGATATGTTTTCATAAACTGTTTTTAACTTGGCACCATCGGGTAAAAAAAAACAAAAAAAAACTAATTGAACCTCATGAAGGAAAGGCTTGTATGTGGGGATGTTCCAATACTGGTCGCACCGCTTTTTCTTCACACCATCGTTATGTGTTCAAACACCAAACAAAACTCCATTTAATACCTGTTAGACCGCAAACAGGTGTTTTGAGCAACTTTCAGTGAGCCATTACACAAAGGTTACACAAACACGCCGACTCATCCGGGCAGGCAGGTACACATGTGTTCACACACACACACACACACACACACACATTATATTGCATTCTCAAGCCTCAGGGCCCAAGCTTGGCTGCTCCTCCAAACAAATTGTTGGCAGTTGACAGCATTTTAAATGCCGAGGCCCTTTAATGACTCTATTTATTTACTCAGCAGGGTAAAACAAAGAGTCGATTCACACATTGGGAGCTTATAGTGCAAAATGGGCTCGTTCGCACTACAGTAGGCCGAAGTTCAACAGCGCTAAACAAATGCGTCTGCTCCTACTTGACATTTCCAGAGTGGGTTTATCCTGTACTGTAAATACTCCCCGTGTCCGCCTTTAAAAAAATTAAATAAATTAAAAAAAAAAAAAAAAAAAGCACTTGTGGTGGACTTTGACTACGTACATTTGAACTGCACTTTGTTTGCCGAGTGAAATGTCGCCTCAGAGCAAACCCTTCCAGTCATCACTACCGCTAACCTTTACCATCTGACATTTCATTTTGTGTCAAGGTTGCGACAGGTAAAAGGTCGTCAAAGCCGTAATTATTGGCCGGGAAACTGATCAAACAGAGTAGATCCTGTAGTTAGTTGGTTTGTTTTTTGTTTGTTTTTCCCCTGAAATTATCTTATTATTATATTAGAGCTTCCTTTGATTGAATTGTTTCTCAAATATATATATATTTTTTTCAAATCCACATGAATGTTGTTCCCTGAAACAGTCCTGTCACATGCTTATAATTTTAAGTATTTTATTTATTTATTTTACAGCGATTTATGGAAGCCTTATTTCTTTGTTAAAAGCATTTTGAGTTGGCCTTTGATTGTGCAAAGCATTACTGTGTCAAAATGATAACAACCCTCGTATATTCTAAAAATTAAGTCATAAAATGCTTAAAAAAATAGTGAAGGATTGTCTTGTTTTTTTTTTTTTTAAACTGTTTGATTTAAGTCCTAATATTCAGAATAAAGTTTCCCATGATAGTTGGGGGTGGGATCACAGTATATGAGCAGTGAGAATATTCTATATGAATTTTTTCTGTTGAAAGGTTGTTTCATAAATTGTCTATTTAATATCAATAATAACCAACAACCACTTCAGTGTTGCCGTTTGCCTTCGTAGGGCAGCTGAACATACATATTTCAAAATATGATAACTTTCCAAGTGCAAAACACTTGAAAGGCTTCACAACTCAACACCACGTCGCCTGCAGCGACAGCGATGACTTGTAACCTGGCAATTGAAGATACAATAGATAGAAGAATTAGCCGGGCTAGCTTGACCCTGCTGCCATTGTCACCGAAGACAGGCGGGAATTGTGCCTACCTTATCATGTGACCGGGGTCAGATGTCGTCCAATGGCTGTCGCGGGGTCCAGCTTCATCAATCATCGGCGTGATTGCAGGATTTAGATGCCTACAAGTTGCTGATGTTTGGCCATAAAGATGAGAGGGAAGAGTTCAAAATGATCATTTTACAAGTAGCATGGCAGCGACAGGTCTGAACAGAAGCTACTTGACTTTTTCATGGGCTTAGCTCTGCTCACCTGGGTTTGAGATGGTTGTTTTAAGGACACACAGCAAAAACCACGCCACTTTGAACCCATCAGTCAGAACGAGACATGATTATAAACGAGAACGGAGAGCAAGGTTCTGCTGTTTTTACATCTCACATTTTATCCAAGATCGACTTCAAATGACTGATTATCACGTCTCTGACAGATGATTCTGAGAAATTTTCCGTGGTTTTTTTGTAATTTATGTTAAATATTTACGTTAAATATTTCTAATTGCAAATATTCCAGCTGAGCCACGCACTTGATGATTGTGTTGTTTTTGTTTAATCTTGCATTACAATACAATACAACTTCATGAAAAAAATCAGTTATGATTTTAAAAGTCAGTGTGAAGTTGTCTTTATAGTTGAAAAATAATATCACTGCCATCATGTGTGCGGCTTTCCGCCGTAAAAACATATTCGATGTTTGACATCATCTCTCCCCTGTTGTGGTGTAGACTGGATGAGGGATGCCAAAAGCGCAAACATGCTATATACGATGGTAGCACTAATTAAATTTCAACCTTCACTTTTGATCACACTATCCCTGGTTTCTATCACTCACATGTTGACGGAACTTGGGACTGGTAGTCCACTGTTTTCAGTGATTGTCTGGAGTTGTTGCCGGCAGACTTTTTAATCCAAAGTCTGCTCTACTTGCCCCTTTAGGGAGCCACTTAAGCTAGCATGTAGCTTGGCACAGGTGGTTCGAAAGACACTTATTCTTTCCAACTCAGCCCAGAGCTCACAGTCGCGAATTCGCACACACGCAAAACTTGCCTTTCTCTCCAAGCCACTCAAAGCTATCCAGAGCCTCGAGGGGTGATCTGTCTCTTCCCCACTTGTTGGGAGAGCAAATGGCCAGGAGTGCCCTCTCTGTTTGTTCTTCTCCAACCTTTTTTTTTTTCTTGCAACCTGATTACATTGGAACAATACTTGTCTGCTCGTAAATTTTGCCACTATGTTGACATTCGGGCCACATTCCATCCGATAGCCTGAGGAAGAGTGGGACCAGGTTGGGGTGTTTGGTAATTTGTTACTCAGTTAAGCGCCTAATGGATGTCCACCTGTTTTTTTTTTTTAGGGGGGGGGGGGGGGGGGGGTGGCTGTTTTGGCGGTAGCTGCAGTTCAGGGGCTTTACCACCTCTGCACTTCCAGACTGCAATAGTGTTTTATGGCCTCCAATTATGGGAGGCTATTTAGAGGCTACCTGGCTGCCTGTGTGTGGGAGTTTTTCAGTTGCATGTGGATGAGCGCGTTGTAAGACGGGGCAGGCTGCCAAGCCACATCAAGCGCTCTGGGTGTGAAGGAAGCCAACGCTGCTCAGGTACAAGGATCCTTACATGTTTGTGCCAGCTAGCTTGAGAGCCTTCATCACGCTGGCTCAATGAAATTGTGGGTCGTCACGTTCTCCGATGGCGTCCGATGCCAATAACCAGCCTCATTTGTTTCATGTGGTTTAACGGGCGGCCTCGACTTTGGCTTGCAAGAAAGGGGAGTGGGACCTCGCAGTTTTTCTGACTTGAGCTGCACCTAGCACTGATGTGCCCACGTGCCAGATTGAATGCTTGCGTCATCTCCTGACTTGCTGGTGCATGTCTGTGTTGTGTGCATTCGCTGATTAAAGGCAAAGCAGTGCATTAGATGTTAGTTTTATTAGACTGGGCTCTTGAGGAGAGACTCCAAAGAGAAATTAACATATGTCATCCATTTGAAGGACAGCCGACAACCTCCCTCCTTCCCCTTTTTCTTTCTGTTGCCCTCTCCCACATAAGCGCCCACCTCAAACAATCGTAAAAGTTGTACAGTCAGCAGCTGTCTGCAGACACAATGGCATGTGATTGATACTAAGTGAATGTTTAAGACGTGGCCCTTTGCATACTGGCCGATGGGTGGTAATGCTACCTCGAAAGATGGAGATGGAGAATAAAATGGTGAAAGGATGAATGAATAGATTGTTGAGAGGTTGGCTCTCTGAATGGCTGTCCAGTAAATGGTTGGTTGGTTGGTTGGTTGATTAAGAAGCTGACTCAAAGCATGGATGCATGATGATGAATAGTATGATTGATGGATGAATGAATGAATAGAGATTCTGGCTCAGTCGAGGTATCTGGGATTGTTGGTTAGGCGATGAATGGTTTGTATTAAAGGCTGGATAATGAATGAATGGAGCAATAATTTTTTGATGGATACCAACTGTCTGGTAGGCTAAAAGATAGATTTCTGGTAGGGGACCTGGACAGACGGTGAATGGATGGTTGAATTGATACATTTGATGGAGTCTGGCTGACTGATGAATGGATGAATGGGTATTGACACAGGTTAGGTTGGATGCAATTTAAGGATGATAAATGCAAAGAAGAATGACGTGCTAAATAAATGAAATGATGACAGAATGTTAGCCAAGGGCTCGACAGATAGATAGATGGGAAATTGATGGATGTAAGAGTGAATGGATGACTGTATGATGAATGGATGGATGGACGGCAAGTAAATGGATGAATGGATAGCAACACGCTGCCTGATCGATTGAAGGATGAATAGATGGATGATCAATGAAGGGATGTATGTGAGATTGTGATGAATAGATGATTAGCAAGCTTGCTGATTAACAGGTCGGTTTATGAACCTGTGGCAAACTGGATGAATGAATGAGTGATGATTGGATTGATGTAAATGGATTAATGAAGAGAAAATGTCAAGTGTTGCTGGCTTTCTGGTAACTGGTTAATTAGTTAACAGATTGGTGGGTTGGCAAAAAAACATGGTTGGATGGCTGCCCTACTGGCTGGTGATGGTTTGCATTCATCACAATCAAATAGCTGTACACAGTTTTGTTGAGCTATACTTGGATGATGACTGGCATGGGCGGAGCGCAAATGTTTTGCCTCGCAGGTTAAGCCTTGTTCAAAAGTCGTGCTGCGTTGATGCCCTCTGTTTGACTTCGCTAACATTTTGCTGCACCGTTGACAGATTTGCACACAGCTAAATGCTACCTGTCTGTCTGCCCAACTGCATGACAAACACGCATGTTCACTTGCGTCTCGACTTTCACAACTGTTACAGAAATACACTTGTGTAATTTATTCTTTACCTCCTTGGGTTCACGTTGCGTACTTCGCCTAGAGGGTCTGCTTGATTTACGAGAAACATGCCTGCTTTTTCACAACTCGTCTGATTGCATTCTCAGCAATTGGAGCATGAGGGGTTGCCAAGGCTGTAAATGCTCACACCTGCACAGAATTGATTGTCAGTAGGAGCATAAGGGAACAGGTGATCTAAGGCTAAGTTCACGCTGCCGGCTAATGCAACCCCATATGCGACCTTTATCTGATTATTTATTTATTTTTTATCACAGATTGACCGGCTCAATTCAGAATTCATCAAATCCGATGTGGGCCACTTTCGTATGTGTTCCTAAATCAGATATGGATTGTTTTGCAACACGACTGTAGTCTGAACGGCCACATATATATTATTAAATATATTTTTGCGATGAAAGCGGAGTAGATGGTGAAGCTGTAAATGTGCAACACAAGATATTCCATCAGAGATTTGAACCGAGATCTTCTGAATGTTGGGCAGTTAGGCTTACCACAAGAAAAAGTTGAGGTACCTTCAGTCCAACTCTTGTGGATTTCCAGTGAAAAAAGGTTTTAATTTTCCCAAATTGAAAAAAAATTCTCTTGGTACACCTTCTGAAAAGCTATTCAGAACACCTCCACCTTTGTCTTGAGAGTCCGGGCACCGTCCTGGTCCCACGGATTCTTTTTCACTTGGCCTGACAAAATTGTGCATTTATCAGTGTAATTACGTCGGTCAGAAGCACTGATGTTGTCTGTTACGTGGATTTCCATCCTGTTAAGAGCTTAGGGCCTTTTAATGTATGGCCGCCCCCCCACCGCCCTGCTTGAGTGGACTGCTACACGATTACGCAGCAGCCGGTGATTAAGTGTGGCGGTGGTGACGGCAGACCACCGTAAGCTTTCCTCGCAAACATTTAGGAGGAAAAAAACAAGCATTCTCTAACAGAACCAACCTGAGGTTAATGATTTTATTTACTTGTTTCTCCATCTTTTTCTGTGTCTCTCGTCTAACTGAGTAATGGAAGCCAGGGAGGAGGCGGGGCTGAGGAAGGGGCAAAAATCGATGAGGCGCGCATTACAGTAAAACGTATTGATTAGAAGACCTGCGAGGTAGCCAGTGGTCGTGGAGATGGTGAAATGATGCAATGCTTAAAGGAATTTCTCCTTTGACTTTTGCATTAACCTTTTATTGACTGCTTTGCCTGTCCATAATTAACACTCACTTTAGCTAAAGTGGTTAGTTTGAGCGCAAAGGCGTTGGGGGTGCTTCAGCCCTGATTGCAAAGTCTGCGGAGCGCCCGCCCCGGCCCGCAGTTCAAGTGCAGTTTGCGGGGTTGGGGCGGAGTTAGGGGATGCCTCTGTGGAATAGAGACGAAAGAAACCCAGATAGCTTTCACATTAGCATACCATTTGAGAACGGGCATGGCCTGGCTAGAAGGTCTCAGGACAAATTGAAGTGACTAATTGTATTGCCAATCTCTCTTGACTGAGCCAGATGGGGTAGTTCAGTGCATAGCTGACTGCTGTTTATCCATGGAGCAGAGTGGACTCCCAAGAAACCGCCACTCCTACTAGACCTCTTTTTGTCTTTGACCTTAGGGTTAAGGCACACTCACGTGCCACAAGTGAACCTTTTCAGGTGTTTGTGCGCGCCATCGCCATCATCTCCCCAGAGAACTTAAAGGCACCTCGCTTGGTATTGACTTTTTGTTGGGGTTGCATTTTAGCCGTCTGGCAAACAAGAATACACACACTGGAAATGTGTAGTGAATTACATGCTCAGTGTTATCTATGATTGTCATCCATCCGTCCGTTTTCCGGATGATTTTGTTTGAGAGACATGGTACACCCTGGACTGGTCGCTGGCTAAACGCAGGACACATAAGGACTGACAACCATTCCAAATCACATTCTCACCTAAACATGGATGTTAACGGAATGCAGGAGAAAGCCTGAGTGCCGGGAGAAAATCCACCCAAGTACGGGGAGAAAAACGCAACCTCCACACAAGAATGCTTTGGCCGAGATTCGAACCAACAACCTCTTATCTGCGAGGCAGATGTGGTAGGTAGCTAACTAAATCTTTCACGATGTTCTATTGAGGATCTTCAGACAATGGTCTGTCTGCTTTTTCATTTGACGGTTCCGTGTGTTTGGATGCAAATACAGAAAGGATACGGGAGAACAGGTGTGATGATAACCATGGAGCAGGAAATAGAAAAAGGATGCACGTCTTTGTCCTGGTTGCTTAATGCAATACAGCAAAGGCAAATACAATACTATTGATAAAATCTGAACAGCAAAATAAGATGTGTGTCGTGCTAAATGTGACGAGGCTCACCTCCCAGGAACATTCTGCATCGTTTTTTTTTTCCACACTTTGTCAGGGTTGCGTACACAATGTATGTTTTTGTCCATTTAAATTATTTTTTCACTGGTAAATTGACAGTCAAGATTGTCATTCGTCAAAAATGAGTTTTGGTTCATTTTATTTTATTACACAGTGCTCATTCATTTCAGCCCACGTAATCCACACAATTTTTTGGGGATACATGTTTTTAATAATAAAGCAGGACATTGCTTTGTATTAAAAACAAATTAGGATGTAAAGAAATGAACTGGTTTTCTAATTACTGCATGTTGCTGACTCACAACAAATTGAGTGTTGTAAGTTAGCTTGACATCAGGAACATGGCTTGTTAGTCTTTGTGTGAATGTCTGGTTGTGGGTTGGGGCTTACTTAGGTTGTCATTTTGTACGTTAACTGTTCATTCAATTCAGGAAATGACTTCAAGTTCACGCGTGTTTTCAATTTGTGCTCACGGAATGATGTAAAAATAATCAATCACGCAGCAGCTCCATACGGCGAGTCAAGTTCCGACCCACCATGGCCCCATGGTGACTTTACGCTGATGTCAGCAGAATACACCAGTGCCGTCTTGGACAATGTTTCACTTCACATCCTCCTCCTCTTTTTTTTTTTTTCCTGAAGTGGCGCTTCCTTTAATTTGCGCCCTAAATAAATGATGAGAACATTTAAACACACGGCTCGTTGCAAAGCCCCAAGGTCGCCTAATCGTATTATTTATGAAGTGATGTGCTACATAATGGTACTTAGCGCGTGTTAACAGATGCTATTATCAGGCCTGGATCCAAGGCGCCCAGGATATATTGGAGCGGCGCGATGTTAATGCCGTTCCCGCGCTAACCACACCAAAAAAGCAGCACTTAGGCCGAGAGCCAGTGGAACATTAAGTGGCTTGCGTTAAAATATATAACCGCAAATTGTGGCAACCTAATGTCCCTTCACCTCATCCATAACCGAGCCCAAAACCCCCACCTTTCTCGTCTCGCGGGTGTGTGGGCGTGTGTGTGTTATAGCATACGACAAGCGACATCTAAGTACGTAGCATTTTGCTCAGCGTGTATCTAAAAGCATAACTCGACCAAGTTTGCTTTGTTTTTTTCTTCTGTGTGTTTTTATGATGTGACATCACCAATAGGGTGACGATAACCATACAACTCGATGTGGAACTTATTTTTTAGAATGGTTAGGTTCTTTTTTAAGCTTTGACTGTCAACTCTTTGAGCGCCATTGACGTGAAAAGCCGTCACCAGGAATCCTAAAGAGGAGTGCCGCCGATTTGTCCGTCAATTGCCGTCAACTAAGTTTTTTTTTTGTTTTTTTATGGTAATAGGCGGTGATTTGATAATTAAGATGTTAAAGAAAAAAATAAACTTACTGTTGCCAGCAGATGACCGCATTGGTTCTCTTTTGGATGAGATCACCGTAAAACAAAACAATTCTTGATTCTTCTGAACATGGCGGACCTCTGAAAATGTGACCGTTTCGAGCAGCAACTTGTGATTGATTGATAGTGTTTGTTATGTTAAATCTGCAACAGAGAGTGTTACAAAAGAGAGAAAAGTTGATGGAGATGCTTTAAACTCAGATGTAGAAGATAGGACGTGACGTGCACACACTCGCATGCAGACACACACTTGCATGGCAAGACGCACGCACACACTACTAAATACGACTACTAAATAGCATGCAAATAGTGTTCATCAATTGTCAAATTATTTCAGTGTTGTATATTTGTCAATATGTTGAAATCAAATGCACATTTTAATTGTTGATATTCTATAAAAAAAAATAAACTGTTCAGATATTTGAGGAATCACTAAAGCAAAAAAATATTCCTAAAAGTCAATGTTGCACATAAAATGTATTTTTTAACAAAAATAATTTTTGTGATTTTTTTTTTTTTTGGTCCAATGTAGGTGATTTTGTTGAAACCAACTCATGTTCTACTGTTCATCACTAAAAAAATATATAAAATAAGGTAGAAACAAACTTTTTTTTTGTGATATAAATCTAATCTTTCCTTTGGAAAATTTCAATTTTCTGTTTACGTAGTTATAAAACGCAATATTCTATGAGCCTTGAAAGATCAGTCTGTATGCTCCAAATGTGTTGGCACTCAATACGGTATCTGTTTTTTTCTTTGGGTCGTTTTGTTTTTTTGCTGGCATTTGAAGAGCTGAGAATGGACAAAAAATGCCTTTCAGCGAGCGCTACACCTCTGTTAGGAAACAAGACCTGCACCATTAAAAAAAAAAAAGTTTCCACGATGGAGTCAATTTGGGGGAGAGTGTCTTGAAATTTCCTGCATTCCGAACGGATCCTGTTGAACTGTACACGACTGACATCAACACGCCGCCTTGCTCGTCTTCCACATGCACCCTGGGGTTAAAGGTCCTTCTCGTCTGCCAAGAGGCGGCCGCGATGAGAGGTCGGGGGGAGCACATTTACAATGACAACCCGCGCACAGCACAGTAAATATTTACACTGCTCTGACAAAAGATGTGACCTGGGTCTGCCGGGGCCGTCAAAGGCTGTCACATTTACACTTAACCCTCCATTATCCGTCATAGGATGCGTTTCCATAGCGGTTACGTCACAGCCTGTGTTGTTGCACGAGAGATGCTTTGCTGACTCACCACAAGAACAGTGGTGGCAAATTCATAAAATACAGTGAAACTTAACAATATATTAAGGACTCACACTACACCCCCGAGGACCTAATTGGATGCAATGCCATAGGAAATCCTAAACCGAAGAGGAAACAAACGAGAAGACTCCTTTCTGGTTCAACACGTGATGCCCACTGTTGTGTGTTTAGTGACGGACACAATCATGCACCCACTTGGCTCACTAAACGTACTTTTAGGGGACTTGATCCTCCATCAGCTATAGCAGTCTGATACATTTGTCTTATTATTATTCGAAGTAGAGAGGTCACAATAATTTTTTTTTAAGTATCTGCCAATACGGCGTCTGAATCTGATACCTCGGCAATGCATTACCGAGTAAAAAAGTGCAGCCCTGATTTGCAATCACGTGATCTGATTGGGACAACTCTAATTCGTTGTAATTATTTATATAATAAAAGACAAGTGCCCATAGATTTCCATGACTTCTTATTGAAAAACGAACATTTCCCAACAAAACTTGACAAATCAAAAAATACAATTCTTTTGGGGGTGTTTCGATAAAACTTTTTCACTTCTGATACGATCGAAACAATATTAGCATGACTTGTACATACGTTTATATTTTAAGCATGAAATACTAGAAGAGACTTGATCAAGTGATATTATTCAAACAAAAAAACAATAGTCAGCAACAGGAGGTATTAGAAAATGTGACCCATTTATTCCAATTTATTCGCGTTACATAAATTCAACCTCAAACAAGAAATTACCCTAATAAAGTCAATAAAAGCAAATTATACTCTTTGAAGTGCAAAATAACAATACTGTGGTACATTCAGAATGATTCTAGAATAGACTGCTTGTATGTGAGTGCTAATATATGAAATTTTGGATGTAGATCGATATATTTCGATAATTTTTTTCCCCCACTGATATTGGCCTGATATCAATAATCGTAAATCTGGACTATATCCACTTGCCGCCGCGTTTTGATGTCATGGCTTCCATGTATTCCACCAAGATGTTACACTTAGGTATAACGGTGAGCAATTGTTGAAGGCTGCGTTTGTTTCCTTAGGTGCCACTCCAACCTGGCGCAGACGTTGCCCCCCGAGGAGGCCCCGGTGGACCGTCCCTTCTGGGGCGTGGACGACCCCAGCATGCCGCTGCCCTTTGATCTGGCTGACATCATCAACAGAGTGGAGTCGTTGCTGTGGAGGTGACGTTTAACGGGAGCGCTCTTTTTCCTCTCACTATGAATGTTCATGGACCATTTAACAATTACACTTAAATGAAATGCTTTCTTTCAAGTCGTCACACTTAAATAATTCCTTTGATGCCTGCATTATTCGTTACTGTATGTATTTACTACTACAAGTCCTTTATAGTATTTACAGCAAAAGCAAGCGAAATAGTTTTTTGTGACAAAATTCATATTTCCTGATATTTTAATTTCCCATCCATTTGCTAGTCAGGCGTCCTGATAGTTTGGTTCATATAGTGTAAGTGGAACCTCTAATGTCGATCAGATCCTGTTCCAGGACGGCGGTCAACCTCAGAGTTGTTTGGCGTTCAAAACTATTTTGCTCCTACAGGAAATAACGGATGTTAAAATGATCAGTTCTGCATAAGTATTATTATTAATCCCTTTCTTGTAATAGTTTTTGATATTTCATTATACTTCTTTTTTTATTACATTTTTTATTTTGTTTGTTTTTAATTTCTTTATTTTTAATTAGTTTCTAGAGCAATGTTATTTGTTTTTATTTTTTTCCCCAATTTTTTTAGGTTATTTTTATTAGTTTTAGTATTAGCTTTTTTTTACACTTGTTTAGTATTAGCTTTTTTTTAGTGTATGTATTTATATATTTATATATATATATATATATATATATGTATATATATATATATGTGTATATATATATATGTATATATATATATATATATATATATGTATATATATATATATATATATATATGTATATATATATATATATATATATATATGTATATATTTATATATATATGGATTAGATTTTAAGTGCAAGATGATGATTTTGTATTTTAAAAGCATTTCCATTTTTTATTATAGATCAATAACAAAAATGTTTTTTTCAATTTTACTTTTCATCATCGTTCAGATCGTGGACAGATGCTTTATTTCATTAGTTTTTTTTAACTATAAAATCCTTTTTGCAAAGTTGACCAAAGCGCCGACGTCTGGCGTGACGCCACGCATTTTGGCAGTGCATCATGTGTCACAAGAAAAAAAAAAGCACCAAAAACCAAAGAAAAGGCAAAACACCTGCAGAGTGACGTTTTTCTACGACTTTAAGTGCACATTAATGCTAATTTTTTTCTGTGTGTCCAAGGGTCTAAAATTAACTGACATTTTGACAGGATGCATTTTGCTGTTGTCTTCTCCCTTGAACAGAATGTGAAGGATCCAACAAGGCCTCATAAAGGATGCGCAAGAAAATGGGGAAAAAGTCAGAACACCAACTTTTCCAAACGACCCCGACGTCAACTGAGGTGGAGGCACCGCCCACGACGTACCTGTCGCGATTCCGACCGAGAGGAATTTTTCATTGCGTCATCTCCATTAGCCACTCCCCTCCCAGCGCCCCAGTCCCCTCAATATAAACGCATCATAGCGCTTTAGTGACATGCTAACAAGGCAAACTTAGCATTAAGCTACTAGTGTAACCACACGTACAGTACGTGGTATCCGCATTTCAGTGTGTAACTATTTATCATGTCATTGTATCACCTAATATCATGTAACCCAGCTTCATTTAGAGAGGGCCGTGTGCAGTATCCACAGTAACTCACAGTGTTAAAAATGCTCGTTTTGTTCCCCGATTGACCAAAGAAGGAAACCAGTGACCATGCAGTGTGTTCCATTTTCAAACAAAACCGAATCTTGACTTTGAATGATAGCTGACCCACAAAAGTTGTCAAATCAGCTCATGCTCTAGTTGGCGCTCTACTAAAGTCTCAATTTGCATCTCAAGACAACAACTCTTGATTTTAAATGTCAGCTGACCAATACATCCGAGGAAGCATCCTATCAAGCTTTGTAGTTTTATCGTTCTTTATCAGAACAGGGAGTCATCTTGATTTGGAATTCCCAGACCTGACCGACCAAAGTATGACCCAAATCTCGTGAGCAAGTTTCGATTCTGACGTAAGAGTGCAATGGCGCAATATGACCGTGTTCAAGCAAGACCCGCTTTTGATTTTGACGCTCACTCACTCAAGAAAGCCGGGCTAGTCAAGTGCAAGTCACAATGTTCATCTCTGAACTATTTATTACAGTTCGAAGCAAGCACTATCATGATTTGGAATGGCATCCAACCCTTTTCAAGTCCATTCCAAACTTTTTAGCATATAAATATATATATATTTTTTTTATTAGAGCAAGAATCATGTCAGTTTTAATTCCCGGACTGACCAAAGAAAGAAAGCAGCAAATTCGCATATGCGAGCCTGCAGGAATTCCGACACGATGTTTGTTCTCGGGCTGCCACGACTGATGAAAGGAAGTGCCCAAAGTAGAAAAGCAGAAAATAACGCTCCTTGGTTACAGCTGTTCAACGGCGTTTCATGAATTCAAAAGTGTGTCAAGCACCCTTGGAAAGCTGCGGGCCAAACGGCGATGCGACGCTTCTGACAAGATCCTAAAAACGAGGGCAGATCTTCACTTTTGAGTTCTTTTCTGTCTAGATGACGATGAAGTAGACAATGCCGTTTCCTATTAAAAGCTCGGATTGCACTCCTTTTTTTTTTTTTTTGTACTTCTGAAGTTTTTAGTTCTTGTTGTTGATGTTATTGGTTGCCAAACACTGTTTTTCCTTCTTGCTTCGTCTACTCTCGCTGCACCTTTGCTATTTGTTGTTATCAGTGAGTTTTGTTTTTTAGAGCGGCATTAGCGTTGTACGCACCCCTCTGTGCTCTCCTTTTGCCACAGCTTGTCCGTTTGGCGCAATAGGAATGGCAAAAAAAAAATAAAACATGAGTTTTATCCGATATATTTGCGTGTCTTTCACTCACTGTTTTGTGGGCTGTTTAAATTCAACTCGTCATTTTCAGTTGCATTGAAGGAAAAAAAATCTGCATTGTACTTCCTTTCGAATTTACGAAATTACAAAATGGCTTGTTTTCTATTCTTCTTATCAGCTCACCAAACAAGATTAGAAGCCATTCATATTTCCCATTATTTTTATTAGCTGTCCAATGCTGAAAAAAATTGTGTAATGAATATTTGGTTGCACGAATGAAGTCATCTGAATCCAGATAATTTTTTAAGTAGACTGTAGATCAGGGGTGGGCAAACATGTGGATTGGTGGGCCACAATGGGTTCTAAAATTTGACTCAGGGGCCGGACCAGGAGCAGATCGATGGAGTGTTTTGGTAACCTCACCTCATCGGAGAAAAAAAATAATAATAATAATTTTAAATGAAAATGAACAAAAGCATTACAGCAAAATATCTATCTTTGACATAGCACAGTAATTAGAAAATAAAACACTAACAAGATTTATTCATTTAATCCTTTTCAAGTTCGGTGGGCCGGATTAAAACGTTTAATGGGCCACTTGTGGCCCCCGGGCCGTGGTGTTCCCGCACCTCCTGTTGATGATAGTATGATGTGGAGCTACTTGACAAAATAAAATAGAGTATTTTTTTTCATTAAGGTATCTGAAGTTTTAGCTTTAAACCCATAACAAGTCAAATTGATCTACCTACTATAAAACTGCAAAACATTCATTTATGAATATATTGAGAATTCTTTAAATATACAATATATGTTGCTGTACGTTGCATGAAGTCATTGCACCATGCGACTAACTTTAATGACGTGCACTGAATACAATTAGCCAGTAGCTGCGGATAGCAAGACGCAAGCTCCCTTCCAAATGATCATCAGTCATGGTGGATATTTACTTGGACTTGATGTTTTTATCAACGGACGGAATATGCCGCTCCGCATTCCGATTCATCATTTTGGTGACAGTACGTACGTACACTGCAAACGCACTTTGAAAACGAGCTTGTGAAAAAGAAGTGCTCCTCCCACTCTGTATTGAAACGGTAAGTTTTTGACTTCTTACCTGCCCTCCTCATCATTGTTATACCACTTTTAACGTAGATGAAACAAATCCGAGGCTCAAAGGGCAATGTTCTAGTGTGCTAGATTTTTGTGACAAGTAGTGTTGTTGTATACGCTTCTGATATGTGAATGAGTGACGATGATCAAATAACGGCTAATAAGCAGACGTCTAATTTTAATGCCATAGGATCAACCCATCGACCGACCAATCACGATTGACCTCATGGGCATCGACGCTAAAGTCTTAACTAGTAAAATCACACCAATTCCGGCGGCGCAATTGAATTGAAGTCAATGCAGTTCGCATGGGCGGGCGCGGATGCGTGCAGGGTGACGCGAATGATGCCTTTGGAGTTATCAAAAATTCGCCCACTCGCTCTTTCGGTGCGGTTAAAAAAAACAACTTACGAGCACTAACACGGCCAGCTACCACTACAGGGACAAAAAAAAAACGTGACCTGGCTTGGAGACAAGTGAGTGAGGATTGTGGCATACCTGCAATGTTTTACTTATTTTTTTGTTTGTTTGTTTGTTTTACAGCTGTTGAACTTTACCAAGATGGCAATATTGTTTCCATTAGGTTTAAGCACAGTGCCGGCCACTTGAATGAGATTTGGAAAACCTTTTTTCCGTTGTTTGCTACCGGAAAATATCTTCAAATCATCGTCAATTAGTGAAGCTCCTACCCATGAGCGCGTACGAGCACCTGCGTTGTGAATGAAACCCCAGCGAATTAAGCCAAGCGGAACGCTCAAACGGATTTTGGTGTGAACCTAGCATAAGACAACCACTACCGGAATTTTCTGGAAGCGACACAAAAGCGCTGTCACCTGCCACCTCTCTCAGTGCTGTCAGGAGATTTTATTACATGTTCTTGAACAGGTGTTTTACAACCATCCATCATTCTTTCCCCGAAACTGCTCACTCACATGGCCTGTCTTCTAGTCACATCTGTGCAATAGGACTCTTTATTTTTGGCCTTTTACCGTGATCTTGTTGCTGTCTGTTTCTCAAAGGTTCAAAGGACGCGGCTGGATTAGCGTCGAGCGCGATCATCACACTGATTGATGGATTGACTGATGGACCGATGTCACTGGCAGGCATGGAATGATGGCTAACGCTCTGTGTGTCTCTCACCAAGAACTCCCGTCCCCCCACGCCGCATCGCCAATTCCTCCCTTCTCGCACACACACACACACACTCACAGCAACCTCTGAGGTCACCCATGTTAACTACTTCCTGTGGTGGCTGAGCGACTGAGTGATGGATGGTCGCAGTGGCCTCTCCCCTCAGGGGCCGACTCGGACAAAAGGGCCCCCACTCGAGAGACAATTACGCAGCGCTGGTGCTGATGGCCACAGGTATGCATTGTTGTGCCCGGGGTCACAAGCAGCCGGGCCACCGTCAATTAGGCCCAACAATAGGTGTGCGGAGAGATAAAATAACCAGGTGTGTGCTGGAGAAAGGTATCGCTTTGGGGTCACTGTCCAGTCAAATGTTACACTTCAAGGCGACAAATGGGATTATTTCCGGAGCATATGATCAGATTCATGTTGGTAGTTTAAGGGTAGATGGCGTTAACAACACTAAAATCAGTTTTGAGTTCAAAAGTTTTGAGTTTGTCGTGTGATTGGACCCTTCTTGGGTAAGGTATAAGGCCAGGGAAGTTAAAACTGGTTTCTTCATTGAAAAATTAAAACTGGAATTCATTTCCTAACTCGGCTGGCAAGGATGAAAAATTCTATTGCTCAAATGGTGGGGACATTTATTGAGATGAGTCAGAAAGCCCAAAATAAAATACAGGTAAATAAACATTTGTTAAAAATGTTTAAGATTTCATCCATAGCTACAGTAATTACAATAATCCAAATAAATTATGAAGTTGTTGGGTTTTTTTTTATAATGAAATGTCATTTTAGTATATTGTCACTTTTGGGGGAAAAAAAGTAAAAAAAAAATGAAATATATATATATATATATATATATATTGATAAGTCTGCAACCCAGTGAACACTGCCGCCCTTATCTTTTTACGGTTCTAAACCTATTTCCATTGATTGTTTACACAGAGAAAAAAAAAATGGGACCCTATGTTTAATCATTCTTATTTACAAAGCATTTCACAGCAAATGACATGTGTACAGTTGTCCGTGGGAATGTTTGTACAAAGAGACAGATGAACGCAAACGTATTTTGTGTGCCGAGCAGGTTCCAGAGTGCAAGCCAGTGCCGGAGGGTCCTTGGGGGGGGTGGAGTGGGGTTGGGGAGGGTGGGGCACACAGGCGGAGGAGGTAATTGTAGACGAGTCAAAGATAGCATCGCAGCTTTGGGGCGGCTGTCAGCGCCGCAACGGGCCGCGCTCATTTGTCAACGGTGTAGACAAACACCAATCGGCGCTGACAAAACACGGCGACTTGACCGACCGCACGTTAAGCAGCGTCACTGTTCGGGCCACTGCTGAGGTCATGAATGAGGCAAAACAGACAGTTTAGGTCAGTGTGAACGCAAGGCTGGTTTCTAGTTATTAAATTATTACAGTAATGCCCTTGAATGTGGGAAGTAGTACAACCAAACTCAGTTTTTCACCCGCTGCCTTTTCTTTTCCTCACTTTAGCTTGGCAAAATTACCCTACTACCTAACAGTGAGCCGCAAGGCCCCTATTTAGATTACCAAATGAGGTTCCTTGTCCAATTCTTCCCTTTCACCACTACTTGCCTGGGCAAAATTACATTGCAATCTCATTGTGAGGTGTGCGACAACCATTTTGGCACAAATATGTTACCAAATATGGTTCTTTAGTTGCACCACAGTGTGGATGGTCAACTCACTGTTTGTAATTACCTGGATGCCAAAGGTTGGTGACAAAGCACTACTTTTGTCTAAATGAAGCTCCTTAATTCACGTCACCATATTTGCCTTGCAACAAGGCGACGGAAGATGGCGTCAAAGTAATACTTTTGATATTCTTTGGCCTGAGCGCAAAACTAGCAAATTATACTTGGATTAATTGGAAAAAATTACAAATTGTGGGGCTTCTTGTTCTGCCTGTTGTGAAGTGTTTGGCGTTTCACTGACTTGGCCTGTCAGACAAGATAATTTTGACAATCAGATGTTAGTTGATGTTTGTGGATGAATTTTGCACAAGTGCGTGTCTGGAAGAGGTCTGGTGGGCACAGAGGAGGCCTCGCAGCACCAACGCCTCAAACGCCCGCATGTGGGACTCTCTCGACTCATTTCGTCTCTTTCACTTGTTCCTTTCTGGGTTAACTTTAACCTCGTTACACAAACGTGAACATCCTGCATTTCTCTTTCCTGCCCTTCATAACCACCGAGCAAAAGCGACCACCCACCCGCCGCTTGCCGAGAGCATCCCGTCTCACCCGCTTTGCGTCGCACGCCGAGTTAGCGTCCCGCCATTGATATGAGTAGGATTAAGTGGATCATTTTCCGGCCTTAGCAGCCGCTTCGCCGCCAAGTGGTCTTGATGTCAGGCCAAGCATAATTGAGTCATCTACATCTCATCTAAAATGGATGAAAGGACTTTTTGATATCAATCCCCCCCCCCACTCCTCATTCATCCCCTCTCATCACTTCCTCAGTGGAGGAGCAGAATAATAAAGGAAGTCCAAGATGGATGTATAATTTTTTTTTCTCACTGACTTGCAAGGACAACTTAGTAAATGTAGTTCCTTACCCTGTTATTACCTCTCTTCTATAATTGGCTGGGCGGGGAAAATTGCTTGCTTCGTACCGACTCATGGCATTCATTTTGGCTCAAGGTTACGCTCCCAAATATGCTTCCTAGTTCAGAGTGAGCCCCGAGGTATGCTTTGTCGCTCCAGACTAAGTTAGCTAATAGGATTCCTTGCTTTATTATTACCTGTCATAGCTGATCGGCTGGGGCAAATCACACGACACGACACGACTGTGGCGTCTAGGGCTGAACAGTTTTAGGAAAAATTTTATTGCGATTTTTCTGACATATATTGCGATTTCAATTTGGACAGAAAATGCCATTATAAAATTAAAAACAATAAAAGCTATCACTGTAAAAATAAAAAGACAATGAAGAGTTTTTGTGAGAGGGGAGTTCTTTCTTTTTTATAAACTACTTGCCGTCAAGTATCGTTTGACATCGAGCCTGTCGTCATGATGACGTCAGCCGTTTACGTGTTCCGGTCTGGGAGCGTCTGCTAAATTGCTAATGTAGCCGTCCTCTCATTTTATGTCTAGACACAAATTGATTGAAATACAACATTTCTGTTCATAGCTGCTTGACTCTTCCGCCCTAAAGCAGTTCTAGCCAGACTTGTGTTAAAAGTCGGCTGTACACCTAAGCAGATATTTTGGGTCTTTCTCGACTCCGCATCACGCAGCTCATTGCTGCTTCTTTGCACCGTCTTGCATATAGTACAAATAAAGTCCATACTGCTACAGCGCAAGCTTGGCGCCCAGCATCCAAGCAGCAATGAAATAAATGCCTTCCGGGACCTGCTTCGTGTGCGTTGGGTAGAAACCACAGCTTTGACGAACCCAAAATCATATTGTCAGAGATCGTGATTTTGGTCCCAAAACGATAAATCCTTCAGCCCTAGTGGTGTCCATTTCGACTCAAGTCTGGGAAACTTGAACATTGCATTGTGGGAAATGGCTGGCAGGGAGGTGATGAATTCATCAGGAAAACACTCACCTTATCTCCTCCAACCTTGAAGAGGAATTGCTGGTTGCCTCTCCTAAACATCCACTCTCCCATACACACACTGGCACAAATATCCCCAACGCTGCTGCCCCCATGATTGACAGCTCTTCAAATGAGCATCTTGAGTCTCACTGGGCTCTTGGCCTCCAAGTAAGTGGGCCGTCAAATTACATCCAAGGGACCCACTGGCCCTCCCCCCCCTGGCATAGGTCTATTTATTTGTCTGTTTATTTGCTTGCTTAAAATATTTGGCGGCTGTGGTGGAGGAGAGGGGCGGAGGGGGTGGGGAATATTGAATTCTTTGTCCCCCGGTCAGCGTCCCCTCATATTTAGTTAATAAAGAGCAGAGGAGGTTGTTTGCCCAGTGAAGAGCAGCAGGATACGGGACTTTATTTAAGGAACTCCTCGGAGAGAGCTGGTGACCTTCTTCTCATGGAGGAGCAAGCTTGTGTACACTGTGCTCGCTCACTCTCACTCTCTCTCAGTCTATCCATTTCTTCTCTTCTTCTGCCCCTGCTTATCTGTCACTTCCTCTCTGCATCTTTCTCCAGTGTGGTAAAGTACAACTATGGGCCGGCTTTTGAGCACAGCAACACTCTATTTGACTCCGCAGCCTTCTCAGGGTTCCCCTGGGCTGCGTCCAGGTTAAACTCTTAATTGCCTCGCCGCTGGATCGCTGCAGACCAGACATTCTTGATGCAAGAAAATGGCTGCATGTGAGGCAAAGGGGGGTTGTCTTTTTAACTGTGTTGCACTGTTTCAAAGAGATGAGAGAGGAAATACTGAATTCTATATGTGAATGGAGATGATCTATATATACTAAACATGAATTCACTCAATTTTATTTTGTTAACACACTGTCAGCTTGTCTGGCCCCAAGCTCATCTGAGGTGGACTGATGCAAAGTGTTCTGTGGTCTGACGAGTCCACATTTCAAACAGTTTTGGGAAATTGTGGATGTCGTGTCCTCTGGGAAAAAAAGGAAAAGATCCATCCGGACTGTTTTGGACACAAAGTTGAAAAGCCAGCATCTGTGATGGTATGGGGATGCGTTAGTGCCAATGGCATGGGTAACTTATGTGAAGGTAACATTAATGCCGAAAGGTTTTGGAGAAACAAATGCTGCCATCCAAACAATGTATTTTTCATGATGCCCCATGCTTATTTCAGCAACCACATTCTGTACGTGTTACAGCAGCGTGGCTTTAAAGTATAAAAATCCATATACTAGACTGGCCTGCCTGCAGTCCAGACCTGTCCCGCATTAAAAATGTGTGGGATGGGCACATTATGAAGCGTCATATATGACAAAGGAGACCCTGAACTGTTGAACATCATCAAACAAGAGCGGGAAATAATTCTACCTACAAAGTTTAAACAATTAGTGTCCCAAACATTTATTGAATGTTATTATTATTTTTTTATTTTAATAACGTGATGTAACACAGTGGCAAGTGTGACCCTGTTCCAGCTTTTTTGGAAGGTGTTGCAGCCCTAAAATTCTAAATTCATGATTATGTTCTAAAAATCAGTTTGAACATTCAATATCTTGTCTCTGTAGTGTATTCAATTGAATGTAGGCTGAAATGATTTGCAAATCATTGTATTCTCGTTTTACACAATGTTCAAACTTCAATGGAATTGGGGTTGTGGATTTAATTTTATTGCACTTTTCATTCCTTAGAATCGTAAAATGCTAACTACCTGTTTGACCAAAATCATATATCAACAAAATAAATAAAAAGCAATGTTTTATCTATCTCATATTATAAATAAATATTGCCATTTTTCTCATGGTTCAGAAAACTCCATTTAATTGATTTCATGACACTTACTGTACGCTATCCACAGGTATAGTCTCTCACACATACCCATCAGTTCATTCCGTGCTTCTTGTTGTCCGACACTCCCTGCAACACGGACGCATTGGATGCACGATCGATACTCGCAGCTTGACTTCATGCTGTCAGTATAAATACACACGTCAGCTTAGTTGGACGTGTGTGGCCCTCGGTCAGCCTCAAGGCTATGAGACCCCGCCCCTTCCTACTTAGTGCAACATGCCCTCATACAAGCTGCAGGTTGACCGTGCCCGCTGGCCCTCGGCTGATCAATAAGCTTGTTGGCGTATATTGCGTGTGCATGTAAATGTGTTGACAGCTGTCATCACTCATAAGTCACAAGTCAAGTCACGTTTGAGTTGATGCCACGACAAAAACAGCAACCGGGATATCTGTGTATCATTCATCCTTCGTAATGGAATATCCAAAAAATTTAAATTAAAATTTTTTGTTTTGAATCAAATCCAAAACTCAAAAACTGACCGATTTTTCGTGTTCCCTGCTATATACATTTTTGAAGCAATCATTTTGACTGGGTTTTTAAAGTGTACTTACAGTACTTAATGTAATTACTGTATACTACAATATGTACAGTATTTTCTTTCCTTTTTCGTTAGGCCTCGGTATCGATTAAAATTTCCAAAATCAATTTGATTTTTGATTCACTTTTTCGATTCTTCTTTTTTTTCTTCTTTTTTTTAAACCCATCCCATAGTTTTAGTCAGGATAAGCTTTTGGAGAAATGGATGCCTTGTACTATTTGTTTTTATTAACAATATGTTTGAAATGTGTGAGTGGTAAAAATGTCTTTTAAAAGGATTTTTGAGGGGGTCTCTGTGTATCGTAAATTTTTTAACCACAACTGCTTTGTCTAGAATGTGCCTCCCCACGATAAACATTTTGTTCTACGTATGGTTCAGAAATAGATTTAATCGATCGTGATGGTGATCTGAACTGACTGTGTTGGCTAACAAGGTAACATATCTTTGTTTAACCTTTGACTGACATAAATCAATTCATCCTAACTTTTATACATGAAAGAAATCTGACATTTTCTCACTTGTGCTTTTGATTTAAAAGAAATAAAATAAAAAAAAAAAATACAAAATAATCCGTCACTTTTTTATTTTTGGGTGTTTCGGATCAAACAGAACATTTGATAAACAGACTTGGGGGAAATGCCTTGAAGCTCCTTTTGGCCCAGCGCAAAGGCTTTTTATGAGCAACTTAATGCCACCGCCTCAGCGCTCATTGATCCCTCTTTAAAAGGCTCCGGCCAGTCAATACAAGCTCCTCATCGCGGTCTGTCTTGATTTGCTAATAAATAAAATTGGCAGCATTGACTACTTCACCCAGGCCTTGCAAAAGCATGCATGCTAATGATGGCTATGGTACTCCACCCTTCTACTTCCTAACAATAAGCTTTCCAATCATGCTAATTGCTCTCGTTATTGCTTGACATCAAATGCGTGCGTGTCATTTTTTTCCCTTCTATATTTTCATTAAACGCTCTTGCGTAATGTATCTGTGCTATTATTCTTGGGCCAAATATCACGTTCCCATGCTCAAAAAGTCAACAATTTTAAAGATAATTCAGGATATTGAATTTACTTTTGGAATGCGTTACCATACACTGAATTGCCACAAATCCTGCCTTTTAGTGGTAATCAAATTGTATCCGAATTGTTCATTTTAATTTTAATGGGCGTCGCAAAATTGTGAAGAATTTAGATTTTCGTCATTGTCTCGGGGCAGAGCATTTTGGCAAAATAGGATGAGTTGTCAAAGTCTGAGCAGTGCTCTCAGATATAAATTGTTTCTTTTTACTCTAACCCCCAAAAGCACATGTCACTTAATAACGTCAAATTTGATGGACGTGTATTATGCGCAGACCCCCAAAAGAGTTCAGGGAATGCATGCTTGATAAGATACAGTAATAAATCGCCATTTTCCAGTAAATTGTTTATTTTTCCGGTGCAAGTTTCCCCTCGCTCGTCTGTCTAGTTGTTTGGTTGCTGTGACCTTCATACAATACAGATGAACAAGGCTAAACTTGAAAAAGGTTTGATTTTTGCCTTTACATCTTCCATCTTTGTATACTAGCCTCATGTCCTCCATCTGACGAGGGCCCGTTTATCACTGCTTGCGGTGTTCATTTATATTCATTCAGATCACACATGACAGGCTCGTTTGGAAGCAACCTGCATGACGTATTTTTGCTATTTGGTTTTAATATTTTCCATGCATGCAAATCCTTCCTCCTGTTCTAGGTCTTGCATAATCTTTATCTGAACATGTTACATTGTTTAAAAAAAGGGGAGCGTAAGAAACAAAATCAATCTTTACAATGAAGGCAAATTCCTCATGCGACGATATGTCAGCATGTGCAGTGACCAACCTCTCTGAATAGATTTCATTTGAATTTATGGTTTCCACTGTAATACTTTTTGTTATGTGTATTACACACGCCTGTATAATAGTGATGGAGTGGTTATTACATCCACTTCACAGTTCTGAATTTCTGGATCCAAATCTCTGCTCTGGTCTTTTTGAGTAGGTTTTGCATTTTCTCCCTGTGCTTGCACAGATTCACTCCACACATTCCAAAAACAGCTCTCTGAAGGCCTCAACACACCAATCGGACGACTGCTGTCGGAAAGTCGGTACACGCCATCTCTGTTTGGTGAAGTCGGAGTCGTGACAAAGGTGACACAGTTACTATGCCGCCGATGGCATGGAGGGGTAATACTTCTCACGCATGCGCAAAAAGTCCAGCGTCATTGGCGTCTCCATCAGCTTTTGCTGTGTTTTCTGTCGTTTTCCGCTCTGACGCGCCAACTTCAACGCCGATGCGACAGTTGGCCATGACGGCCGACGTCGGATTGGTGTGTAGTGGCCTGTAAGTTCATTGAAGACTCCAAATTCTGCTGCTATGTTGGCATAGAATTTAGCTCGCCCGTGACCCAAAGAAGAGCAGGGGCTAAGTCAAATGGGGGATGGATGTGTATTGTACTGAAACCCAAGCATACAAATACACACAACGCTTCCGCAAATTCTATTTGGTCTGACACTGATTTGCTGAGTGAAGGGGCGACGGCGATGTGCTTCGACTCTCAAGGTGCCGCATAACAGAGTACTGCTGTGTCAACTATGACCTCCCCACCCTCCGCCCCTCTGCGACTCAGGTGAAACTGAGGGGTCAGGGGTCAGCTGTCCAGTGTGTCAGGTTTGCTGATCAGGAAGCGTAGCCCCTCGCTTCGGGGAGTACACAGGGAGTGTCATGTCGCAGGCGCACACTCGCACTTTTGACATAAATCTTCCGTGCGGTTACACGCGGCCGAGGCGAAGTCCGTGAGAGGCAGGAAGGGAGGACAGGAGGGGAGCAAGGGGGGGTTAAAGGGGTGGGTCAGAGGGCACCGCAAACTGCTACTCCAAGCTGAGCTGATTGTTTGCCTTTACTGCTACTACTGCCTGTTAAATGCGAGCACTCCACATGCCTTATCACCATGTTCACTGATAGGCCACAACATTACGTGGTGAGATCCAATACAAGAGCTCAAGCAAATCTAATAATTACTCGATTGACACGGTCGGAGAAGTATTGATTTAACAGTAGCTTTTATTATTGTGGCTGTGGTTTGAAGTGCGCGGCATCGTTCTGACAGGTATTTATCCTATTTTGCCTGTAAAGTGTGGCAAATTAGTGTCACCGAAATATTAGATAAAAATGAAGATATCAAAATAATGTTAAAAGAAGGCAAAAAAGGTCCACTGGATTTGGTTACTGCTTTTGAATAGGTTAAAATGGAATTAGGGCTGTGCAGTTAATTGAAATGTAATTTTGTTTATTATCATATATTACAGTGTGTATACTTGTTCAAAATTTGGGGGTTTTATTGAAATTGTTTATTGAAATGTTGTAACAATTCTACGACAATTTAGAGACGTATAGCAATTAAATTCCAATGTTTCTTCATTACAGGACACCGTACTCCAATTTGTACATTTAATTTTTTTGTTTGTGTTTTCAAAAATAATAATCGTAATTTCAATTATTACTAAAATAATTGTGATAAATATTTGTTTCATAATCAAGCAGCCCAGAGTGGAATCATATTCTTCTTTCTCTTATTATTATTATTAGTAGTAGTAGTCGTGGTGGTAGTAGTATTCAGCTATCCATTCTCTGCACCGCTTTTGTTACGCACTGTGGATTTTGTATGTACGGTTAAATAAATTACCACATACTGCTTCTTCAGTTTTAGTTTGATTCATCTTAAGAATTTTACTCACGCAATTGACTTGTAAAAAAAGAATGCAACATAATTTCATAAAAATGGCCAAAAGAAAATACATATGAATAATTATGGTTGTTATTGTTTTTAGTATTCTGTTTCAAATAATGTTTAGCAATATTGTATTGACTGTCTTTTTACTTTTTTGTGTTTACTGATTTGTGCAGGTGTACTTGATCAACTAAGGTTTATCCGGTTAAATTACAACTACAGTATCTAACATACGATACCCTATTTAGTGAGCTACATTGAGAAATACAGCAAGTAAATGATAAAATAATAACATGATATTAATCATCTTCGACTTTTTTCAAAAGTGCCTATGAGACTGCAGTGCCCATTTTTACTGTACTGCACTGTGTTGTCAGCGCTGATATGAGAGCTAAATGAATCTGGAGTCCTGACTCAAACCGTGCTTTCTTTCCACCTCAAGTTTGTTTTGACTATGAGTGCTTGTTTTGAAGATCGAGAAAGACCTGACAGCGCTGAGTGAAAGTGTTTTTCCTCCCATCTGCGGCGCGCTTTCACATAGAGTCCAACGCAAAGGTTCATGTTTGTTTGTCCCAACCCTTGCTCTCTATCCATGGCTCACTCCCATTGTAGACACATCCAAAGTGTACCCCCGCTGCACTGAGCCAGCCCTTCCTTCCATCCTTTAACCCAAAGTCTTAGGTTAGAGAGCTCACTGTTGTTCTGAGCCACCCCGGCATCCTGGACGTGCTATGCAGGGAAAACAACGGCGCGGCGCCCAGGTTTCCTTCCCTTGTCTCATTGTGAAGCATCTCTGTTGGCTATCCGGATCAAGCTGGCCCCAAGTGCGATGCCGAGTCCCGTCTGCAAACAAACGGAGGCCCGCGCATTAAAGGCTCGCAGCGGGGGAGGAGCCTGTGTGAGAAGTTTGACTCCGCCAACACCTTGGAGAGGCTAATGTTACATATGAGTGTGTGTTTGGCCAAGTTGTTCTTTACAAATGTTACATACTCAAGCATCATGTTGTGTGTTTCCCGTCCCACACCGTCAGAAATAAGGGGACAGCCGGTATAAATTATGCTAATGTGCCAAATCGGGCCGTGGTCGCCAACCCGGTACAGGTCCGTGGGCCACTTTGGACCGGGCCGCAGAGATGAAAGAAAACACTTGCAATACTTTCGGTTTGTTATTCAAGATTTATTATTCAAAGGTGATCAATGTTTTATTTTTGAAACGTGACCGGCTTTTCTCCATTCCATCCATCTATGATGGACTCTTGACTCATGTCAAGATGCTAATTGTCTCGGTCACATTCCGCTTAAGCATATTTGAAATTCTAACGTGACCCAATGCTGCAAGTGTCGTCTGTTCTCCGACTTCCATTTAGCATCAATGGAGCATTGTTGGGAAATCTTGAAGCAAAACGGATGCTCGTTTTACAGCTGTAAAAGTCATGGGTACGAAAGCAGTTACTTTGAAGGTACCACCTCACTGGCAAGACTTAGCTGCCCAACAATGGTGCAATCACACGTTTCTTGCCGTGTTCCTTCATCTGACACCAATTATCAAGAATGAATACTTTAGTTGACTCTTCCATGTGCACAGGCTTTGAAAGTTACTTCCGCTGCAGAGGACCTTGATTCCCCCAAATATTCCGGGAAGTACAAGTTAACATGAATTCTGGGGGAGTGCAGCGCTCTGTTTGGTTGATAACGCAACACAAGCTGTTGGAAACATGTTAGGGCCGGACCATTTTCACCTTTGTATGTGAAGAGAAGGATTTCAAATTGTATTCTAAGAAGCAGTGGTATTCTGGACCAAGATGTCCTAAAGAGAAGGAATGACAGTTCTTCTGCTAGCCCATTCATCACTCAAGCAGTAGCAATGAGTCTGGACGGAGATTTAAACCTGTAATGTAAAGAGAAAGAGAATTCTGGATCGGAAAGGTACAGCAGGACTTCCTTACCGTTTCCAAAAGTGTCTGAACAGGAAACTGACACAAATTGCTTAGGATGTGAAAATGATAACCCTTTATTCATTCTAAGAAAAAGTTTCAAGGTCTCAGATATATGAGATGCCTCCTTTAACTTTGATCAAAAAACAAAGACAAGCACCCTCGTCTCTACTTCAACATTTTGCACTTTCTGCCCTGTTTTCCTCTCCCATTTTTATCTCCCGCCCTCTGTCCAGGGAGTCATTATTGCCTTGGTAAATATTTCATAGACTTCCATATCACCTGCCAGCCGCCTCCCCTCTCCCGCGCCAACCGTTGATAGACAGATCAAAATAAAAGAAGAGCAGGTGGTGGAAGAGGAGGCGGCGGAGTCTGCTCCCCTCTGCCGTTTACCATTCCCGGTGAGAAGCGTGTCTCTCTCTCGCGCTCTCTCTCCGATCGGCAGTCCTTCCTGGAGATGGGAAGCTCCCCAGGATGATGTCATATCTGTGCTCAACATCTTCTTTTTCTGATGCCTCTTTTATGTCCTCAACACCGCCCATCATTACGTCAGAAGTTCTCTGACACGCCGGGATCGACTCAAGAGGCGCGCGAATACTAAGCTTATCCTTCTTCTGACCTTCAAGGGGATTGAGAGTCTTCTCTCCTCCTTTTGTATTCTTACATCCATCCTCTTTTTTTTTCCACAAGCCCACCTGTTTACTTTCAGCACAGCATGAAAGGCTGAAGCAACGACTCTAAAGGGACTGCGGGTCTGACAATGAAATATTAAGCTTGGATATTAAAGTTGTTGTGGAACGCTTGTTTGCTGCAGAGTTTGTGACCTCATAAATAAAATGGCCGACAGTGGCCTCTTACGCGCCTGTATGGAAACTATATGGCTGTGTTGTTCGTGCCCGGGGCTAAAACCCTTCCAGGAAGTTCCAGGCCTTAAATATGGATAAGCAGTGAAAAGCCTCTGGACACACTACCTATGTAGTTTAGAAAAGAAATTAAATATTGAATGCGGATGCCACCTTGGGAAAAGCAATGTTATAGTTGACAGATAAAAGCAAGCTGCTGCGACGTTTTAGTTTTTTTTTTTTTTTGTTTTTTTGTGTTGAAGTGGTAAAAACATGTAAGTAAGTTGTCATTTGTTCTAGTTATGAAGTCTTGAGCCAATTTAAAAACACATAAGTGGAACCTCTAAGAAGAATGCTTGCAAAATGTTGGCGGACTGGCAATTTGCAATAAGGTTAGCGTTTGGGGCTTATTATTTTTCATGACATTTTTCAATTAAAAAAAGAAAAAAAACCCTAATGCTACATTCACAGCAAATGTCTCCAGGAGCTGATTGGCTGCTGCCAATTAATTTTAAAAATTAATATTTACAATGATTTTTGTTCCACCCTATTCCCGCTTTGGCGCCCCCTGGAGTTCCTGACGCACTTAGCATGTACCTATATGGCCTCATGGGTGAGCCTGCATGTCTCAGGAAAACTCTATACTGTTTGATTTACAGCCATCCTCAGACTTCAATGAGTCGCCCCTCAATGAGTGGTTGTGTACAAATTACCAGGTTATGCATGGTGGGTGTGCCAGGACGGGAGAATGCGTAGAGATGAAAGGTGCCTGAACCAGGCGTGTAAAAAAAAAAAGAAAATAAAGAATAACGCGCCGCCATTGGAATATGGCCCTGAGTGCAGAAACATGGGCAGAACAAACAATTACATGCTTGTACAATTCCCCACATAGCATTGTGCTCATTTGTGCTCAGGCATTTCAAAACTCAACATTAAATTGCATGCATTTCCTTTAACATCAAAGAAATTGCACTATTAATTGTGTTTCAAGTGTCATCTACCGTTCCTCACTGGATGTTGGACTCACGTGGTCCGAACATTTCCTTTTGCCATTCATCTCGAAAGGAGTTACCTTCCACCCAATTCCTGTGAAATGGTCACTCGCGCTTGCCTCTGATCCCCAATGCGTGTTCTCACATTGGTCTTCCTTGGAGCAGGAAATGAAGTGAGCCCCGTAACAACTGTTTTGGCTTCTGTTGAACTCTTGAGTCTAATGGGACTCTGGCCAACTGCGCCAGTGTGTTTGCATTCCCAGAGACCCCCTTGGGATAGCAACCCCCCACCGCCGCCCCCAGTTTCCGGATAAAATGGTGAATACTGTCTCCTTTATATATTCGGTGGGGTGGGGGGTTGAAATGTCCTACTGAGATGGTCGGGCTATTAGGATAAGAGGGATTGAAGTCCAGATTTTCTTTTGTAGATATATAAATCCATTTGTATTTCATTTGTGCGAATGGAGATAGGGTCTGGCTCGAGTCGGGGCGTTTAGTCCCCGTACGTTAATCTGCAGGTGAAAAGGGAGGTGGCAGGGGGCTGGGTGTGTGATAAAGGCGCCCTTGAAGACAGGTTTGTCTGCGGGTTAGTTCGGGTCATGGACAATTTGTGCCCCGTTGAGCCTGCGGCTAGCTTCATGCTGTCTGAGTGCCATTTCTGATTTTGTGTCAACTTTTTGGAACGATGCAAATGTGGTGCCTCAAACAGCCCAAAATGCACATGATGTACATAAGCAAAACATGTAATTGCCATGAGATGTCTTTTAAGTGAAATTAATTATTAGAATCATTCACCCACCCAGAGCAGTGCGGATATTAGAGGCGCCACCTAAGTACAAATATTTAAAACTTAAAAAAAAATACTTTTTTATAAACTTGTGCCACTTATATTCTCTTTTCTGTCCGCTCTTCCCCGGCTTGAGAATTAGGTGGTGGTGACTGAATTGGAAGTCTCTGTTTTGATTCTACAGCAACTGACCGGTACAAATTCGAAGGCTGATCACATCCTCGAGACGGTTCCATGGAGATTACGGCATTGCTCAATTTGGCCATGACCCGCTCCACTGAACTCGTCTTCCTGGAGCGCTTCATTTGATTGGCTCACTAACATTTTATAGCATCATTTTCGGTGTTAAATGTTGCCCACTCGGCATCCTTTGCAGCCTGATCATCCTGGAAGGGGGATCCCCCATCTGTGGTCCCTTCTCAAGGTTCCTCATTTTTTCCCAAATTGGATTTTTTGAGTTTTTCCTTGCCCTCCAGGGGTTTAAGATCAGGGGGCGTCATTCATAATTGTCAACAGGGGGCATGTGAATCCCTTGGAGACTTTTTTCTGATTAAGGGCTATATAAATAAATATGACTTGATTCACTGACTCATTCATAAACAGGAAATGACATCACGTTCTCTCACTGAATCCTTTATGAACGAGAAGTTGCCTGACTTTGCGAACGCCAATAGCGTTGCAGTATGTTCTGTAAAATCCCTCCTTCGTCTGATAGTGGCTGCTGATTGGTTGTTCGCGAAGATCGACGACATGCACGTGGCTGAGCTCAAATGAACTGAGAAAAGAATGACTCACTTGAGGAAGTGATCCATTCACTCATATTCACTAAATAGATTTGTTCTTTTTTTACAGAATCGTTGGCGAACAATCCAACACTAAGCAAAACACAGAAGTACATTTTATTTATATAGCGCTGTTTCGTAGCAATGACTCAAATAGTGACTCACTTAGTTATAGAAAAATCTTACTTACATCAAGCAAATATAGATCCTTCTGTCCGTTTCCCAAAGTGCTTGTGCTCTTTAGGGCCGCACGTGAGCTGGAGTGTATCCCAACGTACTTGCAGGGCGCCGCTAAACAATAAGCATTCACACTCAAATTCACACCAATGGGTAATTTGGAATCTTCAATCAACATGCGTGTTTTTGGTTTGTGGGAGGAAGCCAGATTACCCGGAGGTAACAGGGAATATCTTGCCAACGCCAAGATTCAAACCCTCAGACAAGTATAACCACTAGTTCAATGTGCTTCCTGCAAACAAAGCGCACAATGGAAACAAACGTGCCTCATGGAAATTCAGAAGAACGTGCTGCTACATGTGATCAGATAATTTCTTTGTCTCTCAAAAAGTGGTGTGTAGGATGTTTGCCTTGAACATCAGAGGTTAGAGGTTCACATAGTGCAGATTGATGCAGAAGCCTTAAGAAGCACTACAAATGTGTGTGTGTGTGTGTATGTACATATATATATACATATACATATATATATATATATATATATACACAGCGATTGTGGGTTCGATCCCGGCATGTTCTCCCGGTCCCGGTGCCTGCGTGGGTTTCCTCCGGGTACTCCAAAAACATGTGTGGCAGGTTTATTGAACAGTCTAAATTGCCCCTAGGTATGAGTGTGAGCGCGAATCGTTGTTTGTCGTTGTGTGCCCTGCAATTGGCTGGAAACCAGTTCAGGGTGTCCCCCGCCTACTGCCCGAAGATAGCTGGGATCGGCTCCAACACCCCCCGCGACCCTAGTGAGGAGAAGCGGTACAGATAATGGATGGATGAATTTTTTTATTTAAAAAAACTTAAAGTTATACTAAAACTAATGCAAATGAAATGACACGAATTGTGGTATGGAAACGGTTTAGCTGCAAACTAATTCTGAGTTTAGACGAACCAGCGTCCCTGAAAGAATTCTGTTTGTACTTAGATGTACGACTGTATCGGACAGGAAACGCCACAAGTCCTTTTTCAGGTGCAAGGAAACATTGACGGCACTGATCTTAAAGCAGCCTGCAGGGCTGTGGAGTTTGTTCCACAAGAAGCACTACACGAGTATCACAAATGGTAAAGGACAACAACAACAATATCAACGTGCTGCTACATGAGTGATGAGACTGTGGGTTGTTCAGTGTGCACAAACAAGAAAAAAAAAAGAAAACAGCCTTAGTCATTCTATGTGTTTGGCGCAGGGAGACTGGGGGTCTTGTTAGCTGTCAGACCAAAACTTTTTCCTCACTTATTGATGTGAGGGATCCGCTAAATTACAGGCAAGGACAAAGAAAGAAAACTTGCAAAAGTTTCCCCGAGGGAGTCTTTCATATTTCAACACTGGATGTGAAAAATAGAACCAACATGGAGACAATCCCTGATGCATTGTCCTTATTTGGTTTTCTTTTGACTATGAGTCCTTTCCTTTGGTCTCTTTGGTCTGGTGTGGCTATTATCCACATCGCGGGGCATTATCAATGTGTAGCTGCCTGCTCCGATCGGGCCCGCGATAAGGGCCCAAATAAATGGAAAGCCCAGCCAGTGGACATAGGTCAAGCCGTGTTTCTCCATGTTTTCTTTTTTTTTTCTTTTTACGTGTTGCTGCTGTGTTTGTCTGCAGGGGAAGTGCAGGGTGGAGGCACGGACAGCCTCAGCAGTCTAATGAACTTATTGATTTCAATTTCAGGCCAGCGCTCTCCGCTCGCCTCGCACTCCTGAAGCGTCCATCCATCGCTGGAGATAAATTAGTAACTCTTGTTCCAGGGAGCTTTTCTTGTTTTTGCCCTACTCTGGTAGGAGACATTGAGGTGGAAAGGTATTGCGATAATGAGCGTTTATTACCTCGTAGGATGACGCAAAAACTACAGTGGATTCCCTTGTAATGCTAGGTTACCACCTAATCCGTTGCGAGCGTTTCTGGCGGTGCGATTGAAGTTAATGGAGTCGGCGTGAATGATGCGTTTGGAGTGGTCAGACGTGGAGCGAAGCATCCAGAATTCGCCCATTCGACCTTTTGGCACAGGTTAAAAAAAAAAAAAAGGGACTATCTTTTTGGACTAAGAATAACCTGTAACCAAAGAAAGCACCTTATGTACTTTTACTTGCTTCTGCCATGATGGAACTATCCGTCTCATCACAGAATAACAACTGGTACCGTTCTTTTGTCTACATCACTGTCCACGAACCAGAAAGTAGATTGCTAACCAACATAGTGAAAAACAAACACAAATAAAAAAAAAAAAATTCACTTTGGTCACAGTAATTAATTCTCTCTTTGCCAGCGAAGTCGCAATGAATCTTTTTCCATGCACCGCAGACTCGAAAATAAATATATATCTCATATTAATGAGGAAGTCGATTGCTATTTAATAAATAAACAAATAACAACAAACAAATTATTCATATTAAACGTTTTCCTCTGTGAAGCAAAACATGGCCCACTAACATGAATGGACACGCTTAAATGTGTGTGGTTATTTTCTTTTATTTTTGTCTTCCTGGTTCAACAAGAGGTGGCATCACCATTCTCGATATGTGGATGCTTGCGCTGATGCGGGAGTGACTCCAACAATGACCAAAAAACAACCAGCACCTCAACCAAAAACAGATTTTCCTCGGCCTGTGTTAGTATATAATTTAATTAATTTTTCGCTGCTCAGTTTATGTGTAGCAGTGATGTGAATTACAAAATGACTGCTTTTACGAAAACAACAACGAGAATCACTTTTAAACTGTGTCTATGTATTTTTTGCGGGATTAGTTGACTGTTTAGAATTGCATTAAGCAATTGTTTTAAAAGTGGCAGCTGCTTGTTTGGAAATGCTGTTTCTAAATGTGTTAAGGGCTCCCGAGTGAGATTCATGCCGCTTTCTTCGTGACTGGCGCACCTGTCGCCTTGCCGAGGTCAAGCGAAGCAAATGACAAGCTGCATGAGTGTCATGAGTCACTAGTTGGTCGGGTGGGGGGTCAATGAAGATGCTGAGTGACCTCTTCCCAAGGGAGGGGGGAGCTGGGAGCAGCTGAGGACTCTGCGCGTGTATTTGCGAGCGTCTCGACTTGGTTCGCATGCACGACCTGATCTATATCGAGTATCGCATGCACGACTTCCCCCGCAAATTTTGACGTGAGCGCATTCCCAAAAGGAGCCACTTGATGGAAAAACGAGAGGCCACGGGTTCTGGGACAGGAAGCCTAACGAGCACAGTGGGAGCGTCCGCATTCGATACCCCTGATGATGTCCACCGGCTAAACAGTTAAAAGGTCCGGTTGCTATATGTAGACAAATCCGATACTATGGGAATGACAATAACAAGGCTCCGGTCAGTTTTTCCAACGTGTGGACGCGGGGGATTGATGACGAGTGGCGCAGCTTTTAATAGGGCTGTCAGAGTCGTATTGTTTATGTCGTGTTCCAGATTAATCCATTCTTCCTTTATGAGCCTCTGCAGCCACCGTAAATTGCCGGCACGAAGCCGGTCCGCCGTTGAGTTACGCCTCGGGGATCAGTGCCACACACAGGGCGGAAAATAAATCATTTCCTTCGGATTTAACGCCGAGCAATACCTGGGCCCTTTGTAAATAAAGCCATAGATGTTTTTACACCCCCCCTGCACCTCCTTGGTTCACCCATTCTCCCTCACCCCTGCCTCCAGGGTGCTTATTGAATCTGGAAAAGCAGAAGGGTGGAGTGGGTGGGGGACATGAGAGAATACGAGAGAGCAGAGTTGAAGGGCTACCCACGGAGAAAAGGGAGAAAAATAGTCGGAGGGAGGATGAAGAGACACAAAAAGCAGCGATAGAGAGGATGTAGATGTTGGCTGGAGCAAGGAGGGGGGGGGGGGTGGACTACGGGCGGTGATGTATGTGTGGACCCCTCTGGTTCTGTGGGCCTCCAGCTTCAGATCTGTCAGACTGTCGAAACACAAAGCGCAACGCTCTGGCACAGCCGACGGGGTTTCCTCCCGACATGACCAGCAGGACGGGCCGAGCGGTCTCGGTGGAGGATCGGCCACTCTCACCGTGGCTTCTCTTGCATCCATCAGAGTAAAAATCTCCCCCTCAGAGCGGGCAGCGCATCCAAAGATGCGACGACAGGAAGTAGGAGTGCGAAGCCAGCCAAAGGGAATGCGGAATGTGCTGTCATGACTTCATGAGTTATACATGACGTGCGATATGAAAATGCTTTCTGTGTACGCCGTGTATTATGTGCTTCCACCTTTTTTAATGCCTTGCCCAAATCCTTCTCTACCACCTTACTTCCAAGAATGCTTTTTCTTTCCAAGTATTCCCCTGGCTGTTAAATGTTCATCAAAGGATGCAGCAGAGATGACACAAAAGGGCCGAAGCTTCTGATCCTTTTGTTTACTTGGACATATTTACTTTATTGTGATCAGAGTTCTGATTAAAATTATGATCGGATGCATTGATTTCACTGACTCAAATTTATTGATCCGCTGGCAGGACTGGCATGTTCATAAGTCCCACTTTCAATCGGAACAAATTATTTGGACATACGTACATTGACCAAATATAACAAAAATAGTAGTCACAAGAAGAAAAAGCCGTAGCGACCTATGTCAACAGAACATCACTCGGTCCATTTCTACTTTAAATATTATCATTATTGACCTTATTTTTCCCTTTTTACGTCGAGTTGATACTTTCTAACGGAGCTTCAAATGTACCACTTTAGTCTTTCACCAGCGCTGCCTTCCACTCGCTCAGCTTCTACTCGCTTCAGAGAATAAAAGAAACGTGCACACTGACATCACAGACGTGTGGAAAAGATGCTTCTTTACCACATCATTATTTTCATGCTCATAGATCAGATTATAAATGGAGATAAATGTCATTTTCAAAATTGATTACATTAATCGGGTTTTTGCATTATAGACATTCCATCAATGTGAACATTTTAAAAATGACAAAAATGAACATCCGTGTTTTTGACAGAACAGTGACGATATACCATGTTCCACGTTTTCATGGTACGTTCCAGTAAAATGTATTCTGTGCGGTTGGGAACCCTTGCCAGTGTGTAAACTGAATTGCCCACGTCCTCACGGGACACGTTTCGACAGATTTATCCTGGGAATCCTTGATCCACACCTCCACAATGGCTTGAACAGTTTTACCGTAATCCTTCTAACTAACAAAGAGGTAAGTGGAATGCACCCAGCATCTTAAAATGTCCGCCTTTTGCCTTTGAAGAGTGCACGTCACATTATTACATCAACAGCTCCGATACTAATTCATCCCAAACACGAGCATTTAACCTATCCATTATTCATTTCTCCGACAATGCCAGGGGGCAAAGAAATCAGTACTGTATATCTGGCCAGCTCCGCAGAGGCTGATGCATTATTCAGGGGCGTGCCCGGCTAAAAGACTGCTCGCCTTGTTCTCGACTGCTGGAGGCAACAATCCTCTCACAAGGACAATGTTCTTCACCCTCAAGTCAAAGTTGCATCACCGTGTTTGCTCTTTATCCAAACACGCGGCGCAATCGCTGTCTATTCCTTGCGCTGGCTTGTCCGTCTCACAAAAAATATTTTGACGCATGGCGAGCGAACAGACATAGATGTTGTACGGTGGGGAAATATGGAAGCTTTGCATTAACTTTGACCTTTTACTGCTCAACCTATTAATATGTCCGCTAACATTTTTTTGTAATTACTTCCCGATGGGCATGACAATTTTGTGCGAACAGAATCATTGGAATAAGTTCATCAAAAAGAATTGTTCAACTAATTGGTTCAACCCAAATTAATTTATTAGCACTCATTTACATTTTATGTAGTGCAAAAGCATCAAGATTCAAAAACGCTTTCAAAACATGAATTAACAAAACACTCGAGTCCCAAACAAGTTTTGAATAAAAGTACAATCTAATGGCAAACCAGCATTATGACATAAGTGTTAAGTGTGAACGGGAAATGACATAACTGATTGCTTCGTAAACGTCAATGGCGAGGCCGTATGTTTAGTCAAATCCTTTAGGAAGGGATACATTCACTGACGTTCACTGAAAAAAGATGTCTTCTTTTTTTTATTTAATTTTAAAATTTAATCTTTGCATGCCTCTGCTCCTTTATTTGTCTGGCAGATGTACAAATTCCAAGTCACTTCATATAATTAGCCTTTGTTCCATTCACTTTCTTCATAAGGAAAAGAATTTGGTGAGCACAACCAACGTTTAAACCTGAAATAATCAAACATTGCTAACTTTCATTGCTAAAGTCAGCCCCAAAGACGCTTTTTTTTTTTTTAACTTTGAGCACTCCAAAAACGAGGTCGGCACTGTTCGCTCATTTAGAATCAGCTCCATAATGATCTTGGTAAAACTTAAGTTGCTGCAGGTGTTCGGCGGGAGGAGCGATAGCCTCAGGGCTCGCAGTGCTGCACCGCAAGGGCCCCGCCGAGATTACCCGTCATCCCTTCCCGTCTGGCAGCGGCGGCTTTTTCAAACGCCGTCCCGTCTGAAGTTGCCCTTGGTTCTACATGTGTAGTGGTAATTATGAATGAGGGTGGCTAAGATCTGTACAAAACCATCAAACGTTGTACAGCTTGCTGCTATTGTAATAAAGATCAATAGGCAGGTGGCTGTTTTTTTTTTTTTTTTTTTTTTTTTGAGGGTGGCGTATTTCTCTTTATATCCTTCTCTCTCTCACTCACCGTCTCTTGCCATGCGTCGCCAGTGTGGCACATCCCTTTTAATTGCCGTTTGTGATGTGAACTACTAAAAAAAAAAAAACATTAAAAAAAATGTTACTCTGGGAGACGGAGACGCAGGCGGCGAATTAGATTCACTTCAACTCCGTTTGATAGTCGAGGCCAAGGACCCTCGCTAGGAGTGCGTCGATATAGAACATATACTGTACTGTGTGTAGTCCGCGTGTGAACCTCACAAAGCATGTAAAGGTCACTCCCTAATTGCAACACAACCACTTTTCCCTCACACTTTTTCTTGTTGTTGCAGCAAAGCAGGCTGAGGTCATCTGACCAGAATGTGGAAGATGTGCAAAAGAAGCTGCAGATCAAACAGAGTTCTGTCTGACAGGAGGAGATAAAGAGACTGTCAGCATCGCCTCAGAACAAAGCTGCTCCGGCCTCGAGCTGCTCCCCCGACGGCGGTGCTGCGCGGAATGGAAAAAGGTGGGTAAACCAAAATGATGCCTGATACAACAGTCGAGTTTCAAAGTGTTGCATGGATCGATTTTTTGGAGGCTGTTAGCGATATGGATGCATGACAATCTACACACACACGCACACACATTCCTACACGCACACAATCTGAGGCTCATTTGATTTTACGCAAACTTCGACATCTTCATCAATGCATGATTATAGTCATTTACATTCATACGACTCAGACATATTCTTTGTCATATTCATTTCCCGGAGGTGAGCATTCCGTCAGTCTGGTAGTGACGGAATGCTGACGAATGGCGGGAAACTTCAAAAAAATGAAAAAACTGATGGTCTAAACTGCAGTCGGAACTGTGTTTTTGTCCATCACCGAAATTGTTACCAACCAGTTCAGCAGTACCATTGGACCTTCTCATTGACGGACTCCCGTTTCCCATCTGTCGTGCTTGTTCGCGGGTGTGATTTTCACCGCATTTTGCAGAGACAGGAGCGTGATTAAAATATCGATGACGGAGTAACTGACAATGACAGTTTTGGTTCGGCTTGAAATAATAACAAGCCAACGTTGACGGACGGTTGGCCCGGCCGCCCGCGACTGACTAATGACGGACTGGCAAGATTTACTGATGTGCCCATCTCTGCCGTTTACCTTTTTACAGTTATGTGAAATATGACACCTGTCTATTCTTAGACTTGGACTAATAGTTGAGTAAGAGTCTTTAAAATATTTATTTTCTAAAAATAACACCGCATCATGAACACTGTTGACTTCCAATACGCAGATTCTCATCTAAATTCAACAATCTTTTAAGCGGTGGCTAGTGAGTATTTGTCCTGAGAAATTCGTAACTCACTGCAAAATCTGGAGCAGATTCTATTCTGTTCATGTTACAGTGGGGTGATTACTCCTATGACTGCCAAAACTGAGAGGAAACTGATCAGCAGGAGATGATCAGCCTGAGAAATGCACATCTGTTGCGCTTAACGATTATTGCTCTTTAGATGATATACTGTACACAGGTAAAGATGTTCAAGATAGTCAAGAATCAATAAGGCACAAGAGTGATCATGTCTACTTGAGAATTTATATGTCAAAGTATCGCTAAATGACACGATTACGACACATTTTTGTTTCATTTTTTTTTAAACTACTCTAGTGTAAGAGATGTTTGTCTGACACAGCCACAAAATTTAATCCAAGGTGGATATATGCTGATTTTCTTATTGCAGATATTACAGAATCAAATGTCGTCATCAGATCTGGCTATCTTTGTCATCCAAATGGAGTGGCGAGGAAGGCAGAGGGGTCACAATTTTTTGACAGCGCTACTGGGCAGCTCATGATCTACAAAACTCAGTTAAAGATTTGAATATTATGCTATTCTATGTTTGTCCTGCATGTCATTCATGTTTCTGAAGGACACACACGATAGTCATTAACTCCTCATGCGCTTCAAACGAACTGTCAACGGTTCTAGTGTTTATTTTTTTTTAGATCAGTGTTGCAACTTGGGTAGAAATCTTTCACAGCTGATAGTGTCTCTAAGCATACTAGAGAGATTGGTATATGATTAAATTGAGTGAACTGCTTCCTGTTTTAGCCGAAAGTCACCATTTTCTTGGCCTAATATGGTCCTGGATCCTTGCAAGACCCACGTTCTCTTCTTCTATGTTAGAGAAGTACAGTCTTGGGGTTGGAGGTGCTTATTGTAGGGAGCCAATGGCACACCTGTGGAATATTATGGCGACTTGACATGCCATAGAAATGAGGAGGAAAGAAGTACTAACAAACACGGATTTAAATAGATTTGTGTACAATAATTGTAAGAAATAAGCATTTTTAGTGTGCATAGAATAAGCATTTGACCTTTGAGATCCCAGCGAGCCTCATGAGGATAAGATGTTCAGATAATGGATGGATGGATGTTTGAGTTCAGCTAATGAAAAAGGAAAGCAAAAACAAAAGAGCTGCATGTATATTTTTTCATCAGTGTAGTTATGAGAATCACTTTTTAGCCAAATAAAGCTCTGCGTTTTGTATTACTGGGCATGTGTGTGTGCGTGTGTGTCCGTTTTATTTTAGCATAGACGAGACTCCAGTGAGTCAATCAAGGCGGTTTGGCATTTAACTGTAAACTTTGAGAGACCTCATAATCCCACGGCATTGTTTTTAATGGCCACTCCAAAATACTTTCCAGGATAATCATTTTATCTGATAAATGAGGATTTCAAACACTCTTATCTGCTGTGCGCTTGGACTTTTTTTTTTTTTTTTTTTTAATCCGTCCATTCTGTCTGGTTGTTTTTTAATTGATTTCACAGCACGGGTGTGGCGGGAGTGGGGGCTTTCTTCAAGAGATAATGGGCACGCGAGAACGAGGTCACGATCCTTAAATGAGGGAATTTTCCCGCCGCTGTGTTTGCTTCGGTGTGTTTACAGTCCTCCTTTTGCTTTTTTCCCGGCGAAGATCTGCTGTTTAAAAACACTTTCAGTTGATGTCCTACCTCCAGGCTTGGACCAAATCTTGGCGTATTAGGATCAAAAACACTGTCAGCCCCGTTCCCTATGTCTTTACATAATGTGGTCATTGGGAGCGTAGCCAGGCGTGGAGAGCAGACTGCTGATTATCCAATAATGTTGCGACCAGAAGATGTGGATATATATTTGAAAAAAAAAAAAACATCAAATGTTTTCCCACATCTGTGCTGTGTTGGACTGAGATAACGGCTCATCCAATGAGACGGCCACTCACCTCTCCAGCGGCAGCTCGGCGTGCGGGCCTGCTGAGGAAAAGCTGCTTATTCCACATGCAGCCTAAGTACAGGTCTCAGGTTTGGAGTGGTTGTAGCATAAACACGGGCCTATTTAGTCTGTCGGGAGGGGGAACCCGTGCTGAAAGACGGCAAATAGAATTTTTTACATTTGTTGTGGCGGTTGTTTTCACGTCATGCTGGTTGTTTGTCTCAACAAGAACTTGTGTAAATGTATGTACTGATATATGTATATATATATATTAGGGCCCTCAAAATAAATAAAGCAAGTAGATAATTTTTTGCGATTATTCAAACATGCTTATATATATATATTAAATCTAAAGCAAGCAAGCAATGCATTTTAAATAAACATATTGATATTGTAACCCTTTAGCCTTGCTTGCGTGCATCCGACTAGCGTGCTAATGTCCTCTAGAATGAGTCTGTGGGAATCCCACTTGTCGTAGCGTGACATGAGCGCCCTCCCATCCTTCCCACAGGCACCTGTCTGGAGGTGAGAGGTCACCCTGTCGGGACTAATCCCCGACAGTAACCTGACCAAGCCGAGGGATCGCGGCGGGCGCACATGCGTCGGCAGAGCCAGCCGTCCCTTAATACTCCCGCTAATCGCATTTTAATTGAATTCCGGCGAACATGTAAAAAGCTGGTTGAGTTTTGTTATTCCATTTCCCAAACAGATGTCCACAGTTATCCATGTAAAGTGATCTGCTGCTCTGACGTCGTCTGTTTGTACAAATGGAGTGGCTCATCTGGATGGGAGGGAGGGCAGACCATGACAATATTGCTTTTTTGGCGGGTGAATACTATCATTCCAAAAATTTCACACACCTTCCCATGTTGGCGTGTTTACTCTTGCGATAGTCCCGCTATGCTTGACTGAACTGTGAAGGACACATACTAGCACTCAGCAGGCATTTTATGCTGTCTTCTCTTCAGTCATGTACACACTGCCCATGGCCAAGCTTGTTTGGACGGTAGGAAGAGAGTGAAAATTCACGCTTAAATGGATTCCAGCATGAACCTGCTATACCAGAGAATCGAGGAACCATTTTGCTAATCTAAACATTTATCAGTAGAAAACTGCGACAGAATGCCACAATTGTGCAATTGAAGATTTTGTAAAAACGAGCTCTAGTACCAGCAAGGGTTGTTAACATTTTGGTGCAGATTTGGAAAATGTCATCCCAGAATGCAAATGGCCTATTGCTGACATCTCCTGTTATGGAGTTTCCCCCCAACACCAGAATAGAAAGTGACACGGATCTGTCATCTTACAGCATCATCGATGAAACCAGGAAGTAGCCTGCTAGCTAGCTAACAGACGTCGGTTTTATCATGTCAAAAAGAATATTAGAGTTACCTATCCACAATTAATATTTCTGATTTCTGCAACGTAATTTCATCCAGAAACAAATGAGGGTACTTTAGACTATTGGGGGCTTGTCATTGCTGATACCTACAATTAATTTGCTAAATTTCAGTCATGGAAAATAAATTGCGGCTAGCTCCATAAATCCAATTTGAGTGTTTTGGTATTCCTGTATGAATAAATATGAAATACCGTTTTCAGATACTGTAAATCAATTTTGAAATAGGTAACATTAAGTTGTAGATATATGGAACTGGAATGTCAGAATCAAACAATTCCGTTGCAGATCCATCCATACTTCACTCTTGTTTATTGGCGGCTGAATTGTAGATATCTGTATTGACAAACCCCGCACACGTAAATGGCTAATGTGACGTCATTTGTGACATTGCAAATACATGCTATTCAGTTTTGAGTAGCCATTTAGCTAGCTAATCTTGTGCTGCTATGTCACCACTGATGTGACCGGCGTGTACCGGGCACATGTCTCCTGCATGTCTGATTAACCACCTCAAGCGAAATGTTTGCTGTCTCCATCCCACTTGCTTGTTACATTGCTCTACTCTGTTATTAGTGCCATTTTGCTCTTTAAGGAAAGAAAATTCAAACACAGATGCCGCATTTGATCATTTAGCCCTCATTTTAAGTGCTTTGGAAATAACCGAAGCCGGCGCGTGTGGTGCACGGGCCCTAATTGCCGCGCCATTACGCAGACCTGTGATTCCACTTCAGCAGACGCGAGAAGCAAAACAAATCTTTTTTTCGCCCAAACAAAGCACACAGTTGCCTTGCGTTCGCAGGCGGGCCTTTTTAGATCCGTCTCAGCCCCCCCCAATACCGTCTCTCCCTCGCAGCTGTCGCACGAGCCTGTTGGACATCCTGGATCCCGAACACACAAACCAGAAGAGATTAGTGTGCCATGTCGACCCACTGCTTCCGCAGATGGCACGGATGCTTTTAGCTCGCTCCCCGTAGACACACACTCATTGATCTTTCATACTAAACTCCTCGCAGCAGGACTCTTGATACTGTTTTATTCATCGTTCTGGCATTTACTCGCCGGGCCAATAAAGTTTGACATGCGTGGGTTTTAGCTGTAGGGGGCACTGTGGTTTCTATGCAGCGTGGTAGTCTTAAATCCCCCAGCAGTCGGAACTGTCATGTGCAGTTAAAAACCACCCCCGACTCGCCGTCTTTCAGATCCAAATACCAGCCATAATTCACCAGTGTTGTCTCTCACCTTGACGCACACGCAGTGAATGAGTAAAACATTCCGCTGGGATTTGCTTTCATTTTAATACCTGAACATTTTTAGTTTGTTTGCCCGGCCGGTGCGGTGGGGGAAATTTGGGAGGTATCAGTTACTAATTTTTAAGGATCTGGTGGGACTAGACGAGAGATCTCCTCCAAAACCAACATAGGGGACAAGCTGTTTTATTTTGTTTTTTTTTTATGGTGGGGCTGAGGGGGTTAGTGTTTGGTTTCTGCGTTCCGGGAATCCGCAGCAATCGGTTGGGCGGTGGTGGCGAAATTCAGTTCTGGCAGCCGTCCACAAGATTACCTGTGTCAGGTGATAGCATGCTAATTAGCCTGCAACAGAGTAGCTTTGAGATTCCACAGAGCCCCTCACGCCAATGAAAGTCTTCTTGGTTTACCGAACAGACTTGCCCTCTGCTTTTGGCCTCTAGGGGGAGCTTAGCCCACTTTTTTATTGCACTGGCAAGTGTTGAGATGTGCGTTTGTGGAAGAAATATGGATTTATGACTGTGAACTGAGTTGAGCGGCTCTCTGGGGTTCCAGTCTGAGTGAACAGTGGCCTTCAGAACCACGTACTATGCATGCCCTGTTGTTGGGCATGTTATACTCCATAGTCTCCACTTTGCCGAATCTCCTTTCGAATTAAATTAACCGAACATGAGCTACCGTCACACGTTAAGAAGTTAACTGCTGTTTTTGACTGTACAACCCTGGCCTTTAGGAACTAGTTTTTCTTCCTAAAATATAGGTCAGTTGGAATGTTATTCTTCAGGTGAACGACAGGCTTGAGTTTCTGTTTATGTCATAGCATGTTTTTTTTGGTTTTGTTTTTAAGTCATCGGCGATGCACTAATCCAGCGGCTCATATTAGTTGTGAAGTCGTTCAGTGTGCGTACATAGTCATTATAATAATTACTTTAATCATGACATGCAGGAGTGAGGATAATCCTCCGTTAAATGCTATGTGAAAGAAAAGAATTGTGTTACATGTTGTGGCTATGTTATGAAATGCAAACATTGTTTTAGATTATTTTTGGGGTGTCACCAACAAATCTTTTAAGACGCAATTATCGCACCAATTCTTCGTGAGATCGTTCACCTGTAGCTCGTTCAGTGCTATAGTTGATTTAAAAATTACCAAACCATGAGCCGAAGTTTGTGAACGGCATGAAATGTACAATTGTATTTGCAAAGTTGATACACTACAAACACAATAGAGAGCATTCTAACTAGTGGTGAATAAAAAAATAAAACAAAAAAAAAAAACTGGACAGACGTACCCGTATTCCTGTCTCCAATCTACCTCAGCTATGATTTGCTGTAATTATGTAAAACTTCATTTAATTCTTTTTTTCTTTTGTTTAAAGCAAGTGATAAATACAAACAGTGGCCAAACGTGGTTCCGGGTGACACAAATATGGTTTTAAAATGATTGATATTTAATGTTTTGGTTCAACCAAAAAGTATTAGAAAGCCCTAACCAGCCTGTTTTTAATATCTCCTTACTCCAACATACCTGATTCAAACCATCAGGATCATTAGCAGGCTTCTGCAAAGCTGATCATTTGAATCAGGTGTGTTGCAGAAAGGCGACATCTAAAACAGCCTGGATAGGCGCTCTCGAGGGTCGGACTTCGGCACCCCTGAACTATGTGGACTAAGAACCACTTATTGGTGTGTGGTCTGTGGATTAGTGAGTGGGACTGTGTATTTAGTAGTAGACGGGACCCTTAATCACTGTTCCTCAGTGCAGTCCATGCCCCGCGTACTACAAAACTGAATGACATACGACCCAGTGGAGTACTCATTAGTCTTTGTTTCACAAGACGAGCATGGACTGTAAATCTCTCAAACGTCAAGCATGTTGTTTTAACTGGCTCTAATAAGCTGCTCTCTGTCTACATTACCACACTTTAAAAGTGGATGCCATGTCGTTTTTGGCAACTTTGGGGAATAAAATGTGACCAACGCTGAAACCTAGTGGTGTTAGAGACAAAACCACAGGACGATTAAAACTTGATGTGTTCGAAGATATAGTGCAAGACTGAACATAATCCGGTCGGAGACGGCGGTCAACCTCGTCCTTGGTTGGATTTGGACGGGGGGGAAAAAAACGCAAATAATGGATATTGAAATAATCATTTAATTGTACAGGCAAAAACATTCAGTATAAGGAAAAATTGAAAGTTAACATTAAACAATTAGTTACTTAAAGGTTTACCTCAGTTTATGACTGCATCAAGCCAGCTTTTGCTGTGGCGTAAGAATAGTGATTCCGGGGTGCCTCCTGTTCTTGTCATAGTCTCGTACTTTTGGAATATGTGTTGAAAAAAATACAAGGAACACAAGAAATGAATCATTTTGATGCTTGCTGAACTGAAGTCATGTGCGATATGTTGACCCCTTGCGTGACGGAATACAAAATGGCTGCACGATTTTGCAATTTTTCCACGTTCGAAACTCAAGATGAACTTGAAACGTGTATTTTTGAAACCTGCCACTCCTAAACTCACAGAAGCACTGTCATAAACGTATGCGTTCGGCAAAAGCAGAACAAGCGACTTTAGTATTTTACGGGTCCAGATTTTTATCCCAGTGGCTCTGAAATCAGATCTAAGGTCCTCCCATCCCATCCCATGTGTAAGTACCGACTCTTTTGTTTGCTCAAGTTTTCCTTTCCCTCTGCAGATCGCCTCGTTGCGACCGTGTAATAAAGCGCGGCGGGCCTGCTGTGACCAGATCAGATGTGTGCTCCTGATTATGAAACTCCCTTTTAGTTACTGACAGACATGGTAATAAATGTGTCCATAAATTGAATTTGGGGCAGAAGCAGGAATCTCGAAAGGAGTCTTTGGGCTGATTGTCTCCAGCCGACATGGCAGCGCTTCAGTGGGATTCTGGAGAGAAACTGATCCCACTGTAGTGTGGTTGGAAGGTTGAGTGGAGGGTGGGGAAGGTTTTTTTGGTGTGGGTGTGCGCGTGTGTGCGGGGGGACTGATGCCCAGCCAAGTAAAATAAAGTGTGCTTTATTGCTATTGAGAAAATCATTTGATTGGGGTTGCTCAAATAAAAAGATGGAAAGTGGTGCACGTCTGCTCGTGTCACTGCAAACTAGCGTGTGCATGGATATCAAATATAATACAACATACTTCAAGGATTATAAAAGCACGCCAAGCCTGAAAATAACTGTACGTGCTTTTGTTCAACTGATTCGTTAGACAAACCTATGACATTGTCTCATAAGCAACACAGCAAAAGATAGGTATGCCCAGAATGCAGTTCTGGTCATTTGTTTTTTTTTTTTGCAATTACAAAAAATGTAACTTCAAGGGCAAGTCAACCCCAAAAATGTCGTTGCTGCTTAACTCATATTTTGCAAACACAATATTAGACTAGTGACGGCACATAGAAAATTGTTTGAAGGTTGACTTCCCCTTTAAGTCAATTCATTCAATTAATTAATTCATTCAGTATTCAAACTGTTTCCACAAAAATATAATAATAATAATAATTATAATAAATTGTTATTCCTTTTAGTGTTTCTGACTGTAACCACATAAATTCGAGGAAATTGAAAAATGTTTACTGTGTCATTTAGATGCTCGTCATAGCGTCCACGTGGTAAAATGGTGGCTGAAATGGCTATATGCATGTTATTTGCATTTTATTTGTTGTTTCTTTGCCATTAAAAAAAATTGAATGTAAATTATTTCGTTCCGGGTTCAGACTGCAGCCATCAAAAAAAAAAAAAAAAAAGTAAAACACACTTGTGGAGTTGCATCTTTTAAATGCTCACATGTTGGAGTCCCACAAGATTTGCTCCCGTCTTATTGATGATCTCCACACTTTGTTTGACTTTTGAGACTTACAGTATTTTATGGAACATTTTGATTGCACTTCAACTCCTATTACTTTGTAGGTTTGACTGTCTTTGGTTTACCGTTTTTTATATTATTGAACCTGGAACCTATTTGAATTCTTTTCTGCATATTAATGACTAATAGGAAGAGCACGATTGAAGTCACTCCTAAGTTTAGTGAGTGACTTTAAAAAAAAAAAATCGACATCAGTGGAACATTTGTCAAAATATATCGGTTTGAATTGCTTGTTTTTGCCAGCAACATGCAGGATTTAAAGGTCATTATGTCTGTTCATGTGAAAACCATCCCTACGGAGGGAGATGTGTGTGCCCATCAGGCAATAAACATCAATGAGTTGGACTTGAAGTGTTTGATGTAAAAGAATAAAACAAAAATGTTTGTGCGTTTCCAAAGTGTTTCTGACAAAATGATTGCAGTTATTGTCAACTACCTTTTGGTGAACGGGGTGATTTTGTTTCTCAGAATACTTTGTGTGAGCCAGTTTAAAAAGAACGTTGTTGTTTTTGTTTTGTTTGTTTTTTCATATTTTACAGCGCGTCACAAATCTCCACCATTATTTGGCCTGAAAGCAACACTTGCTAACCGGGGTAGTAGGTCTAAACTTTGTTCACTGACAATTATTATTAAAAGAGACACTCAAATGAACTTCACAGTTTTGTTGTGTCTTTTAGAGCATGTTTGAACTATGGTGGATCTAAAAAGGAAGTGAACTATCAGTGAATTGAGACGCTGGATCTGATCACACATATACAACAGGTAATCAGAGTTAGAATTGCTTAGCGAGTACACTCTCACACAAACATTAGTCTTTGAAGGTTAGTTTTTGAAAAAAAAAGTTCTTTGTATGACAAGGATAGATTTGATCTGTCTTAATGCAAATTTAGCAGGAGTATAAGTGCTGTACTGTGTGGGATACTGCACATATTTGGATGTCTGACAGCAACATTGAAACTTTTAGCTTGAATGATAACAGTATTGATCGCCACCATAAGTGGCAACGATATTAGTCCAGGGGATACCCCGCCTACTGCCTGAAAACGACTGGGATAGGCTCCCGCACCATTCTTCTAAGCGATAATCTAACGTTGCCGTTTCGATATGGCACTTAAGAGATACCAACGCCAGACTACACTTAGTTGGATGCAGGACAGCAACAGTTTCAGCATCTGATGTTCGGGTATTGCTATTGTACTGGTACCATAAGAGATAACAAAGCAATACTGTACGTCGTACATAATAGCGTAAAATATCTGATGTTGGACTATCAAAAGTGTAATTTAAGGAATAAAAACAGTATAGTAACTGGATTGAAATCTAGTATCGCCTCTTGATTCAGTACTGATGCGAAGAGAAAAACAGTATTAGTAACAGATTGGTGTACCGATACTATTATCGGTTTGCGATCGCGATACCGCACATTGGACAGCAACAGTATCAAAATATGGTGTTGACATAATGATACAGAACCTCAAGCAATGACGTTGTGATATCTCAGTATCTGTATTTTCTCCCACCATATTTGTAGCATGCGGTTTGCTAAAAAGTACATTAAAATAGGAAGGTCGGAACCATTTCTTGGCCCTCATAATGAACACATCTCAGGAACACGCACTGACACACACAAATTCGGCAGCAAGATGTTTCACTCCCCCTCGTCCACTAGAACTCTCCTTACACCTCATCTCGCCCCGTCCTAACACAAACCTCCTCTTATGTGGCTACCCTTCTTCCCCCTCCACCCGCCATCACCGTCCACATCGCTGACTAGGGAGCGCATACTTCCACTCCTCCGGCCGCCTTCTGCCAAGATTTATTAACCGCCTCAACCGAAATGTCATTTTCACCATGTTGGTTTTTAAAAGGGAGGTTTTTTTTTTTCTTTTGGGGGGTGGGTGAGAGGTGTTTTGGACTCGCTCACTTCAACATCAATAGGCCTAAAAAGTAGCAGAGACAGCCTTTTGATATATTGGCCTCTTTTTTTTTTTTTACTGCAAGGAAAGAGGGTGTAACATTTGTAAGAATAACAGTGAAACTGCAACAAGATAAAGACCTCGTAGATGGTGATAATTCTATGGGCTGAGGTCATCACTAGAACTTTAGTTATGTAACCAGCACTTTGTTTTTATGCAGTTATCCACTTTGCTGCTATGCCCTCATTAAGCCATTTATTATAATTAGGATTGAATGACAATTATGTATGGCTTCATCTCCGACTTGCCATACGTATCGACAAGGATTACAATGCTGTTTTCGTATCGGCTTATAATTAGAACAAATTACTCTTTAAAACGCACACCAGCAACAATCTGCTAGGCATGTCACCCACAGGCAAACTTTTCCGCACTAACCCTGGTCCACCAGATAATGGTTTCCATGATATGGGAGGAGGCGGGGGAGTAAACGTACCTTATAAAACCCAGGAAATTGCACGTAATAGAAGGGATGTGCCATTCTGTGGTAGCAGCCAGGAGAAGTGTAGACTTCAAGGAGACTCACACACAGTTAATCACAGCATTTGAAAAAGACACACACGGGACGGTTGGAAAACAGACAGTGAGAACGATTAAAACCAATTAGGCAAATTTCAGCTGTGCCAAGACTGGTGCGCGTGGTGATTAAATCGTAAAGTTTTTCACGAGAACAGTCGAGTGCCAAATTGGGGTCTGACTCATTTATGACACGGTTGAGTAGAGGAACCTTGCAGGGCCGTTGCGAAAATGCAGCCCAAATAATAGGCCTGGCAAACACATGTTGAAGTGTGACTCTCAGTGATTGTGTTACGTGTCGCACCAACGTGACAAGTTGTGGCGTACCCTTGTGACTGGCCGGTCTAAAAATATGAAGCGCAGAGCCAACATTAATGTAATGCCTTTGGGGTTAGCTTGAGCATATTAGCTTAGCATCAGCATAAAGCATTCGAGGAGATGTTTCATTGCAGTAATAGCCAACCAGCTTAGTCTGAAGGAAATAAAGCAAAGGAATTTAGCAAGTGTAACTGAGGTGAAAAGTTTGTGTCATTGTGTTACTGAGTTTTCCCTCCCGGTTAAGTACTGTAGCTTTGCATTCCTCACTTCAGTGTAGAGTTAGCACATAGGGTTGTATTTTGACGTCGGATCCTGATTTTCATATCAGTGCTAGGCTTGCTGCGCGCTTGCCTGTTTGGCAGATATGTTCCTACGCACATGTTCCTACGAAGATGGGAGGGCCGACACAACAGAAGGAGTGTGATGAAGATGCGACAATTCGGTGGCACAAATGCAATCTAAGCCTTTCGCCTGCTCAGACCACGTCTAACCGGCGAAAGTCTAACGCGAGGTAGTTCATTAATTAATCATTGAACAGCAGGCATCAAAACCTCTGAATTATTGTATTGAAGTTTGGGGGGGTTGACACGATACATTAAGGGTGAAGAGGCAGTCTCCAAGTGGCCTCTCCATGCCGCCGATTTTTTTTTCGCCATGTTGAGACTACTGCGTCACGTTTAAAGAGAATGAAATGGGCCGCTTTGATTAGCCATGATTGAAGTCGGCTGTGACCTCTCCCACAGCGGCGCAGTGCTCCCAACCACAGATTCGCTGGCCTGTTCTTTCTGCAAAATGACAAATATTGGGTCTAACCCGCCTCCGTGCACAGATTGGCCACACGCCTCTTCGGATTTACAAGTTATTACAAAAATTGATACAACAGTGTGTGCTTATCCTTGCCAAAGCAGCCATTTTTCTTTTTGGCGATAGAGAGAAACCAAGAATCCTACAGATTTTAGGACAGATCTTTTCGGGATGGCAACGGGTTGTCTCGGGCCATCAGCTGCCTGTCGAACTGATTAAAACACACGTCTACAAATCTAGCAGCAATTACTCTACCCAGGAACATTTGGTACTACTCACATTTTTCAGGCAGAAAGAGCTGTGTTTACCATGCCATAGCTTCTCATTTTTCTTGCGCTCTTCCCGCAAAACAAATACTGGTTAGAGCTCCATTGGCTGCTGCCACGTTCATATTTATTGTACCACTTAAATGTTACAAAAGTGGAGACACGATAATAGAATCCAGATTCGTCCTTTCTTTAATTTGTAGCTCTGCACAGAGTCATCTCATTTTAGATTGCTGCTCATGTCACGGGGTTACATTGTGTTGACTCTCAGTCATCTGGATGTGCTTTTGCTGTCCTCAACTGTGCACACTCCTTATCTACATCACTGCCTCGCCGCAACCTCACCATCATGTGGTTCGTCTGCTTTTTTCACTCTGCACTTATCTTTTGTATGCAAATGATTTACAATGGCATATCTTTTTTGTCTATCTCTGAAATTTTGCCAAGAATGCAAACTCGTCTCTCTTGTCTTACCTTTAATGACTTGGGTGTTTCCCTCTGATTGTTAATTAGCCCAAATTAAAACTTAATCTAATAACTCTGCTGACTCATCACATGACAAAGTTTTGTAGCTACCTTCAAGCATTCCAGGTCATCATTTAACCCTTCTGTTATATTTTTTTCTGCGATAAAAATGTTTAGGGGGCAATTTGTCCAACTGTATATTTAACCATAAAAAAGAAAAAAAAGTCAACCTCAAATTGTGGTTCGATGTACTAACTACGACTTCCAAACAGAGCTAAAACCCAAGATCATTTTTTTTAGTCATTATCACCTGTGTATAGAAATGGAGCGGACGTTAGGATAGCATCATAAGTCTCACTGCAATGTAAAAAAAACATATTTACACATTTATTTATTTAAACATATTTTTTATGTATTCTGGGGTAGTAAAACAGTCATATAAATTGAAGCAACAAGCAACATTAAAATACCAATTAATTACATTTTTGGCAAGAGTCTTTGCTCCCAATCAATTTGCTCGGGTGTTTTTTTTCTTATTTCTTTGATGCGAAATGCGGGAAAACCAATTTTCTGAACAGCAAAACTTAAACTCTCTAATCTCGTTGCACACTTGAGTACAATGACAAAAAAGGGATTTCTGATTTCGGAAAATGTATACTTAACTTGCCCAACTTAAAATTTGAAGACTGTTGACTTGAAATTTTGAATTCCCCCAACTTTTTTTTGTTTATTATTTTGACAATGAGATGGCATATGTGGGGTTGGCCCTTGGGGCGGTCATGACAGAGATTAGGATGGCTACTGAGAAACCCCTGTCTATCACTGACTGATACCCTCTTACCATGGCCCCATCATAACTTCCTCCTTGCTATTCCGCATTAACACTGTTTTATTTTTCATCCCCTGTATTGTCTTACTCCGCATGTCTGGCATTCTGTAGGCGGGTGGGTGGTGCAGGAAGAGGGTGATAATAAAAGGCGCTGGTGGTGGGTTGAAAGACCAGCTGTGTGCCAGCTGCATGTGAGGAGAAGCTTTGAGTGGCGTGCGGAAATGACGCCACGCCCGAAAAACTCAGCCCGACGGATACCGCAAGAGCCATATCAATAGGCATTTATTCCCAGACCGTTGTTGTTCCCTCCACGTCGTCCTCTATATGTCACAACGTGTGACACAAGGAAGCAAACAAGTCATTAGAGCACTGGACATACGCATACTCTTATCCGGATGCTCGACGTTGGCCGGACACCGTGTGGATCTGAACAATTAGCGAACAAGACCTTTGAACTCAGCCACCTGATTTGTGTGCCAGCTCGCCTGTATGCCCGTAATTCACTCTGACATTTAATCTCCTCACTCGTCACACTCATTATTGTGTACTACCATAATAATAACAGTAATGATGAAGTAATAATCAAATGGGAGGCATTGTAATCTTTTCGGGCCCGCCCAGCCCCTCCGCTAATGTCCACTTCTTGAACCTGTGGGAGACAGCTGACAAGTGCGAGGCTGTAGTCCCAAAGGGTTGTCGGGAGGGGGTTCTGGGTTTGAGAGGGGGGGGAGTCTTCCCAAGTCAACCCAGGGGAAATGGATGACAGTTACACTAGCCTCCAGCCAATTAACTGTCATCCTAGCTGTTGGTTTAACTCACTGACCTTACCTCTCCTCGCTGCTTTGTCTTATCATTTCCGGAAGAAGACGGCCTCATCTGTGTATGTAAAGTGGACCAGTGACCTTCAGGAAAGTGGGGGAGCAAAGGTCAAAGTTCATCCGCAGTATATTTATCTCCATGGCAAATACGGCGAGTGGGCGAGCCTTTAGCGGGATTGTGAGGGAACGATGTGTTATTACGTCCAATTACTCCTCAATCTCGTGCTCTGTCTACCTGTAAAATGACATTAGATATGCTTTTTCTCATGTGTGCTTTCACAGTGGATGGGGGGGGGCAGTGTCACTCTCCCCTGATGGCTCCCATGGGGGCTATAGGTTGATACCTCATCTGCTAATTGAGCGTGTTCGTGGATTGATAAAAGCGACATACGTTTCTTTGAGAAAGGTGAACCATTTTTTTTCTTTGAGGCAAGTAGTATTCGGTGAGCAAAATGTTAATATATAAACATATATATATATATATATATATATATATATATATAAAGCGGAGTACCCGGAGGAAACCCACGCAGGCACAGGGAGAACATGCAAATTCCAGACAGGAAGGCCGGGGCCTGAATGGAACCCTGCAGCTCTGACTGAACTTTAAGGTGGACGTGTTAACCAGTCATCCAACATGCCGCCGACTTGAGTTCATTCATTCATTATATTGTTTTAAAGTAATGTACTCAAATAAGACGAAGTACTAATTTGTGGCTTCGATACTCACCTCTGCTTAAAAGCTTTGCATGCCTAGCAAATCCACCCACAAGGAATTGTGCAAAGCCTTCGTGAGTTATCAATAAAATATTCCTTTCAGCTGCCACTTTGAAAGAGAGTAAGAATGCGTCATATTACCCATTTGATGATTTGAAACTTTACTTTATGTACAATATGCTTTTATCATCTCTTCGCGTCCAATGATTGTAAGTGATCCACCCAATGCAGTAAGTGGAATGAATATGCCCATTCACCCGACATGTCTTGGGTTGAAGGGCTGAATAGTGAGAAACAGATCTAATGAACACCACTGTCTCCTCATGACATTAGAAACGGGAGGGTGACATTGGGAAGCTGCACCCACCTCTTTTTCTGCCCAGCTCACCACATTGTAGCCCGCTTTCCATTCAGGACAAAAACCGAGCACGCCCACTCAGCAGAAGACTTTCTGTCTTCGGTGAAACAAGGGTCACCTCATTGTTCGAGATGAAGTAATTTCGTATCTTAGCTCATTAAGAGGCACTCATCAACACAATGGGAACCATTTTCGTGCCCAGTGCAATTCCAGCTCGAGGTGTGGTTGTAATCTGGTATTGTATAGTCTATGATGGTATTTTCACAGATGTATGAAAGAGGGTGTTGTGCGCCATTGAAGGTGTGAACACAGTCAACTTGATTCGCCGCCAATCGAAGCGGCTCCTTTTCATTCCCTTTAAGGCCTCTACACACCTATCCGACATCGGCCATCGTGGCCAACTCTCACATCGGCCTGCTAGTCGGCACAAACCGTCTTTACTGCACGTGTGTGACGTCGGTACAAGCATTTCTGTTATTCCTGGATGCTACTAGAAGCAGAGCGAGCGAAAGACATGAAGAACATAAGGTTGGCATCGTTTCTTAAAAATCTAACACAAGCAAATAAAAAAGTGAGGTTTGGAGGATATATCGCAGATTCATTCAGAAAAGTTGACTCAACGTAACAGTGCAAACAGGAAAAATACGCAAAATAACGCTAACGTTTAACATAGAAATGGACAGAGCGATGTTTTGTTGACACGGAATTTGCTACAGCTTCTTCTTCTTTTACTACTACCGGGTATATTTGGTTAATCTGTGCATGTCAAAAAAAGTTATTCAGATCAAAATCATGATGCACAAACACGCAAGTCCTGATCGGAACAATGTTTTCACTGTACATAAAAACAGTGCATCCGCTCGTAATTTTAATCCGAATTTAGATCAGATTAAAGAAATTCAAACGTAGCCGCTGATATTCCTTGACGTGGTGGGAGAATAAACTGATTTATTTGAGTCTTGTGGCAAATTGAGAAGCACAAATTAGAAATAATTCCAAGCAGACCTCCACAGGCGGATGATCTAATATTGGCTCGATAGCAGCTGTGCCGCGGCCAGTGGGATGATTTTAAAACGAAATCATAAACACGATAATAATAAAAATGTAATTCATTCAATGATTGAAATTCTTGTTGTATTTATGAATGAAATACAATGACATGTCTGTTCACCCAATCAAAATCACCAACATCAAGTTACTCTGCCAATTTAGATGAGGTTCCAGCAGTTTAAACAAATGTCTGATACCAAAATATTAGCTGGGGCTGGTGCAACTCAAAGGATCCAGCCGCTGTACGCCGGAATTCCCAGCATAGAGAGCCCAACCAAATTCAGGAACATGCGCAACAAGGCTTGCACTGGCATGAAAATAAAGATGCGACAAAACTACAGCCCAATATATTTAAGAACACAACTTTTACTGACACCTTGACGAGTGATCCCTACCTACTAACGACCGTACATCACTTATCATTCCAATTAGTTCAGCATATTTTTGACTTGATAAATTGCTGTCTGCGCCGTGTGACGTACGGGTGCGGCTTGGTTCACACAACTTGATTACGCTAGCATTCGCTGTCACGCTTTAGCACGTGGCAGCCCATACTCATCTCTGATGGTTTTAGTTTCTCTGACATCGGCTTGCTCTTGTTAATGCTATTAATGCAACTTAATGAGTTCATTTAGGTATAACAACAGCGCCCGTTTAACTGATTTGACCCTTCCAAGGAGGAGATAATATGACAACACAGATCACATTGCACGGGAAAATTCATTATTTATAGCCTAGCTCAAACCTCAAGGACTCTGAAATTTATTTTGAACTCCAGAGAGTTTTGTCATGATTGCAAATGGTCAGCAGGTAGGTAAGGTGCACTTAATGTACGGATTATCAAAATTGTTAGTCCCCTTCCATTAACAGAAGACAACCTTGCTATATGGTCACTGAATTTTCTTTAAAGTGGACAAATGCAATCAATCCATCCATCCATTATCCAAGTCGCTTCTCCTCACAAGGGTCGCGGGCGCGCGCTGGGCAGTAGGCGGGTAATACCCTGAACTTGCAGGGCACACAAAGACGAACAACCACACATGATATTAATCACACTTAGGGACAATTTGGAGTGTTCAGTTAACCTGCCATGCATGTTTTTTGGAATGTGGGAGGAAACCAGAGTATGCAAATGTCCATCGTGCCGCATATAAAAAAAAATAAAATAAAAAAATAAATATATATATATATTATTCAGATTTATGTCATATGTCCCAATGTTGCATTCTTTTTGGGAGAGTTTTTATCCAATCAGGATTCAGCCATCTTGTGTTGCTAGGCAGATTTCGTAGTACGCCTTCAGACTCCACCATACTGCCGAACAAAAGCAATAATAAATAAAAGTGTTTTGTCACCCAAAAGAATTATTTCAAAATGTAAGTTCATCGCACTGACTGTGACTAAAATGATAGCACTCTTAATGAGTTCATATTTTGTTGCGTAACCTTTATAAGCTATTACTTCCATCAAACAACGTTTATCAGTGAGATGTGTGCACCTTTCAGCAGGTGTTTTGTTCCTAGGGTGCCTTCTTCAGGCACCACTCGTATTTTAGAACATTTCTTTTCAAATTTGGCCTTTTTTAAATTCTGTCGGTGGGTTCATGGATTATTGGCTGCCCTCTCCCCTCACTGTCGGACATCTACACCGCCCGGTGCCTCAGAAGGGCTCTCAACATCGTCAAAGACAATACCCACCCAAACTCACACCTGTTCGACCTGATGCCCTCTGGCAGGCGCTACAGGTGCATCAAATCAATAGACTGAGAAACAGTTTCTTCCCAAGAGCCATCTCCATTCTAAACTCACACACACACACACGACCACCCGTACCTTGCAGAACAGTATTATTTTCCATTGCACTAACTATTCTCTTATTTATCTAATTTATATATTTTATTATTGTTGTATTGCACTGGAGAGGGGGGCTCTCTAATCTCGTTGCACACTTGAGTACAATGACAATAAAGGGATTTCTGATTTCTGATTCGGATTCGGATTCTGATGTGTCGCTAACCAAAGAGCTGACGTGACTTGGCAAAAAGTTCCACTTTTGTGTCAACTATCCAAAGGCTCGCAGAAGCTTTGTGGCTAGTCAAGATGCATTTTAGCAAATTCTGGTCTATTTCCGAGAGCGTTGTGGGTTTTCCCTCTTTCTGTCGGAAGGTAACACCAATTTTGCCTCGGTTGTGTGCTAACAGAAAAGAACACTGTACTTACTTTGAAACAAATAGCAGTCTCAGTTATGTTCTAGATCAGGGTCTCTTGAATCTGCGCCACGTGCAGTGCAGTATATCAAGTTCAAAACTTTCATCTCAGGCGCAAGCAACCCAGTTCTGATGAGCCCTGATCTAAACCCTTTTTTTAACATGTGTGAAAGGTGCTGAGGCACCTTTCAAACGTGAGACAGGTGGGACTGTTTGCTCACAAGGTGCAAGCCAAAATACTTGTCGACAGGTGCACAAGTTTGACAGTTTGAGAAATTAATTGCTGTGGCAGTTAATTGCCTCGTAAGGTACATGTTGTTCTAAAGAAATTGACATTTGAAATATGAATCTGCGAGTAACTACATGGCTTGGGCAAAAATAAATAAATGGGCTTCGTGTTGAAAAACAAAAGGTGTACAACATTTCGTTATAATTCAAACAAAGGGATATGGATTTAATATCCAATGTGACAAATCTTAACAAATGTTTATTTTGCACACCGCCCGTGACGAAACGTTCCCTCTTGTCCAAATCTGGATTGTATTTCTTCCCCAATGCTGTTTCATTGCTATCGCGTATCTTCACCTTGAAGAAAAAAAAAGGAAAAAGGAAAACATTAAGCGATGAACTTCAGTTTAACATTAAACTTTGTTTTTTGCACCTCATTAGAATTTTTTTTTTTTTTAGAGCGGTCCAAGTTAAAGTGTTAACTTTGGAGAGTAATTTAAATTTCATAAAGCATTAAAAAAAAATGCAAGTCATTTTTATTTACTTCCTGTGGCAGTTGACCTCTGCTCTCTTTGCAGCCAGACTTAGAGGACAGTTACTTTCAAAAGTTGCTCGATGGCTCTAAAGCAGGGGTGGCCAAACTTTTTGATTGGCGGGCCACAATGGGTTCTGAAATTTGACAGTGGGGCGGCACCAGTAGCAGAGGGATGGAGTGTTTTGGTAACCTCACCTCATCAGAGAAAATAAATACATTTAATTTTAAATGAAAGTGAACAAAAGCATTACAACAATATGTATGTATTTGAAAAACCACAGTATTTAGAAAATAAAACATTAACCTGGTTTATTTATGTAATTTTTTGTCAAGTTTGGCAGGCCGGATTAAAACATTGAACGGGCCGCATGTGGCCCCCGGGCCGTAGATTGCCCACACCTGCTCAAACATAATTTGCGTACTTTGCAAAGTCCAATTCAAATACAAAGAATTGACATAAATATGATCATCATTTCTTGAATTTTCGTTATGTGAGGCCAGCAGAAAAGCCGTTGAAGGCCTTGACCCGCCACCACTGCAAAGATCAAAGAAAGCTATTTGAAGAATCTTTGAGTCAAAATACACTTTGTATTTTTTGATTCCGCTAATTACAAGATTTTACTCCCGTAAAAGCTTCATGCAAATTTGTAGTTGACAAATGCATTTAATCGTGATCAATTACAATTTGTTTACTTAGTTACAAAAATGTAATCCCTTGACAGCACTACCTTTTTTTCACAAGTTCATTGAGAATCTTTTCCAATCCTTTTCCAAGTTTTCAAGCTATTTTCATGCCTGTTGTGTGTTTTTCTTTCTTCTACCGCAAGAACAATTTTCGACCATGCGTGTAAGCGGTGCTTTGCAAATTCCTTGTTATGCAGAATGCCAAGGAGACACATTACTCTTAGACGTGCGTGTTTACAGAGACCATTTGTTGGACCCAAGAGGAGGGATCGAAGGGTTTACACCCGGGACACTGCTAGGCATCGTCAATTATGCAGAAACCCCCCCCCCCCCCCCCCCCCCACTGCTATAATTGACCTGTGCGGTGATGTCACGTAGCGTGTGTGGGCTGTGTGTGCACGTTTGGTTGTAGCCGCAAAGCGTACACAAGTGTCCGGGTCATGTAGCAATACAAGAATAGCGTGCTATCAGCGACTATTCGTGTTTGAATGAATCACCGTCCGCCGGTCCCGTTGCAACATACGTCATGATAAGTTTGCCGTGTCCATTGCTTCGAGAAGCTTCTGTTGTTTGGCTGATAAGGCGAACGGAGCTCCGCCGGCTGGCCGAATAACTTCCTGAACATGCTTTGAGCCTGAGCCTCAATTGAACTAGCTCTCGATGATGATTAGCCAGTGAAGCTGTTTGGAGAAACATTCCTGTGCCGCGCAAGACTTTGCCAAGAGTACTTCCTCAAACATGCTTAAATACGTGGGAAAACATGACAGTTGAAAAAAAAAAACGTAACCCTTTTGAGGGCCTCACCACAATATGATTTCTCATTGCTAATAGATTGAAGAAAATGAAAAAGTTTGAATTAATACACAACAAAGAAGTTGTATTGTACTACAACAGTGCTCTAAAAGTGATTACCGTATTTTCCCCGAGTATGAGACGCTACCTTTTTCCTAGATTTTGAACCATGTGGTTAATACAACGGTGCTGCTTTTCTGTGGATTTTTCTGTCCCCAATGGGGGTGCCGCTCTATAGTTCAGAAAATACGCTCATTAAATATCGACTTTTTCTCTTGGGTCTGTTATGTTTTAATTAGCAAAGTTTTTGCCATGTTAAAATGCACTGTTTTAACAATCTGTTTATGTATCCGTTCTGCACATGCAGTAAACAACACATTTTTTTCAACATAGAAAACTGCGGCTTGTATATCTTTTTGTTGCTGTTGTTGTTGTTGTTGTTATTTCCCCCCAAAATGGCTTATAGTCCTGGAAAATATGGTAAACAGAGTCAGATTTAAAAAAAAAAAAAAAATCCAAGATGGCGGCACAAATGGACGCAGCGACTCACAGCTCTCCCTTCCGGTGCTGTTTTTTTACTTTTTATGTCCATATGTTCGTCATTTTTATTTACACTTTGACCCAACATCGATACGCCCGTGCGGACATTGTGGACATTGGTTATCGATGCAAAATAACCGACTCGGAAGAATTTCTTTTTGATCACAAAATCCCTGACAAGCTAGCGAGGCCGCCTGGCTCACCCTGGATTGTCAGACGATGGAGGGAGAGGAAGCAGAAGCGGGGCTGCAAGTCCGGCCTCCTGCTAAAGATACAACAGCAGCCACACAAGCAAAGTCTACCAAGTCAAATCAATCAGATCAAATCAAATAATTTTAATTTGAAAATCTGACTGAAATCAGGTATCCGTCTCAATTTTAATAAAATAAAAAGGAAAGGCCCAATATTAAAACAAGCAAATAGTTTATAAAATTATTTAATGATAATAAAAGATCTTTATAATTGTTTTACTTCATGCCAGATTTGTGTCCACCACCGCCAAGGAAGTTAAGTCGCCTTCTGCTTATTATTATTTGTTATTTACAGTCATTTTTGTTTATTTGCAAGATTACAGACTCCAAAGGCAAGAAAGAACCCGTTACATTTGTGGCAGATCCAGATAAAGGTTCACACATTCCACGAGTTGTCGAGACTTGAAATCAGGGCTCTTCGATCCTGTTCCTTAAGGGCCGGTGTCCTGCCTGTTTTCCATTTCTCTCTGCTGCAATACACACAAATGATCAGATAATCGACAAGGTCTTCTAAAGCTAGATAACGATCCTGATCATTTGAATTAGGTGTCTTGCACCAGGGACAAATTGAAAACAGGGAGGACAGCGGCCCTCGAGGAACAGGATTGAAGGCCCCCGCTTTACATAGAAACATCTTTGGATGTCTGGAAAAATAAATGCACGGTCAGGTATATTTCAACTACAGTGATAGATAGATAGATAGATAGCCCCTCCTCCTGCCATCCCCTCATTTATTTGACCATTAAAAGGAAGGAGAAGAAGACTCTCTTGAATAAAGTCTGTTAATCACTCTGGAGGAGTCAGTTCGTCGGCTCACCCTCCGGCGAGGGTCTCCAATCAATCAAAGGGTGCTGCTAATGTATTCATGGGACTTGTAAGACAGGACTTGTTTGACAGTGTTCCTGAGCACAAGGAATTTATGAAGCCAATCCCGGGAAGCCACGGGTGCCCCGCCTACTCCCGCCTCTGCGCCTTCTGCTTGCGAATCACAAGGCGCTCATCGTCCAAACCTATGAAGTCTGTACAAATAATAGCAATGTGTAAAAATATGACCCCTCATTAACGCAGATGGGCGAAAGCCGAGGGCTCGTCATTTGTCAGGGAGGCTAGGAGTGTCTTACAAGGCCTGCGCTGTGTCCGGCCCCGTGTCGGGACATCACTCTCTCGCCATCCTCTCGGCGGCTGGAGAAAATGTGTCTTATGAGTTGACACTGAGCGGCGAAATTCCGTGCTACACCGCCAACTTATGTACAAAGCTGAGAAAGAGCAGGGCCCGCGGGTTTGGCGGGAACCTGACAGTGACGTGCGAGCTGGGCGGGGCCATCGGCGACGGGACGTCAGGACTTAAGATGGTAGAAAGCATGCAGCTGTTGAGGTCAGGAAGTTTGCTTGAAATGCAAATTGAAGACATCTATAGAACTGATTTAAAAAAAAAAGAAGGGATTATGATAAAGGATACAGCCACACAAATTATGGTGAAGTAAAACATTCAATAGACGTATGCCAGAGTAGCAGGTGGCGCTCTAACTGCCAATCATGAGGAGATTTGAACCAATCCTATGACACAGCGGAAGCAACAAAAGCAGTACATTTGCCTGTACAATATGGCTCAATAAATGTACAAATGAAAATGTGTCAAGTGTATGCCGACACAGCAGGTGGCGCTATATTCCACAACCATCAGGTGATTTTTTTCCCCCCATCCGAGACCAATTGGAAAAAGTACAACGATAACAAGAGCCAATCTTGCACTGAAGACTCATAGATTATTTACGAAAAAACTAACATTAAAAATATAATAAAAATAAAAACATTGTCAAACCGAAGAGCTCAATTCTGAGTATATTTAATAAAGAACTAAAAAATATATTGTTTTTGTGTTTTTCTTTCACTTCACCATAATTTTCACAAAATAACGTACACAAACCAATCGTATGATATATATAGTTTTATGCCACCACCTCAAAAAAAAATAAAATAAAATAATAAATATATATATTTATATATGGCCCTGAGTGTTTCCCGTGCACACTGGGGAGAAAAAAAACAACTCATTATTAACACATCCTTGTGGATATTCTCATTCCCCCGAGTCAGGTCATTTCTTTCTCAGGGCATTGAATCGATTGCAACTGGACCGCTTTGGTTGTCTTCAAAGACGTTTCGCTTCTCATCTTAGCGATCTTCATCAGTTCATGCAACAAGGCTTGGTTAGAAGTGGCCATTCTGATTTGGCGGGGAAAGCTGAAGGCACAAGCCACCAGTACATCCCAGACCACAGAATAATCGCCTGAGATAATATTTCAGAGGCATCCCACAAGCAGGTCTTTGCTGGCTGCGATCGAAAGACCAAATGCACAATTTTTCTAACACCAGTTCGGCCTTAGTGGATGTCTTAGTGCCATCCTAGTCCTCGATGGTCATTCGAGCGCACTTCTCCTCCAATGTTTCTCTCTTAAGAATCAGCACTAACTTCGACGTGAGGGTGAGACTCAAAGCCGTTTTATGGAGGGGAGCGTGCATAAATCCCCTTTTTTGCAGATGCTTTGTCCCGAGGAGCAAGTGAAAAAGAGGCCGTGCTTGGCTTCAAAGCCGTATTTCCATAATTGCCCTGTAACTCGGGTCTGTCTAGAGGGGAGGGGAGGTGGTGGCTGAGAAAAGCGCAATCTTTCAGCTGGCTGAACGGCAAAAGAGTTCACCTACCCTTCAACCGCCCCTCCACCCCCTTCCATCCTCCGCCTTTGCCTCCGGCCTATAGGCTCACACACCCCCTCCCTTTTTTTTTTTTTTTTTTTTTAAACCCCCACTTGTTGCCCGAAAGAATTTCTCCCCGCTAACCTGGCTGAACAAAAGGCATGAAATTGTCAAGCCTCCCTCTGGAGAACGTCACTCACTCCTCTGGGCCTTTTGTCAACAACAACAACAACTCCGAGCTGTTCTTTAACTTTGGTGCTTTCTCTCACGTTCTTAATTTAAGAGCGGTTCTCAACTGGTTGTTCGGACTTCAGAGGTGTGTGCTCCTGAGGCCGAGGTGATGGGTGGGGGGGAAGCTGTCGGACAGTGGCTCATAAAAGGATTAGCTCGGCGCACAAAGACACTGGTCCGCTTCTAAGCCTGACTGGGGCCACAAAGGGAGATGATGTTTGTGTGTCTCTGAGAGGGGAAGGAGGAGACTTGACAGAAAGGGTGGATGAGGTGAAAGCATGAGGCTGACCCTCTTTATTTGGAGCTTCTTCCAAGGTGCCAACCCCCCCCCCACCCCCACTCCCGCCATCTCCTTTTCCAATGAGTCGCCCGGGTGTTTATTTACTCCGAGCTTATTCACACGCAGGGGGCCCTCTGATGGCTCCATCGGACCCCCTTTTCATTCTGTCCGAGGTTGGATCAATGAGCGCTTTTTGGGGGGGGAGACAGATTAGATTTGCTCTTTTCGACTCCTCGGAATATGCGGTTCTCCTAAACTAAACCAAAGCATCTGTTTTGTTTTCGGCTTTTTTGGGGGGGTACAAACCGTAGAGCCAATTACTGTACTTTTCAATCACAAACATCAGTGTCGTGACATAATTTTGGCGAGCGGGGGTGAACATACGACCAAGAGACAAGTTTGGGCTTGCAACGCCACTCTAAAACAAATAAAGCCTCAATTAAATACAATAAGAAACACAAATTGTCATGATGTCTAATAATTATAATTTTTAATCCTTTTTTTAATAGGGTCAGAAATTCAGAAAGGCTATGAAATAAAAATCGGTTGGCTACGTTTGGTAAAACGTACACACACTTATTTTTTTCATTATTATTATTTATATTAATAAATCCCTCATTTTACAAACAATTTACAAACAAGCAAGATATAAGATTTTTGTTTTGTTGTTGCATTGTAGTTCTAAGGATTCCACAAAATCAATAATTTCCTGCCCAAATGCAACCCCAATAACTAAAATAATATAAATAAAAAAACCTTCTGTTTAATGGCGTCAAAGTGACCGTTACTTCCAATGTAGGAACTAGAAGGGGGTAAAAGAAAAGAAAGCATGGAAGCGGGAGAAGCGGTTGGGGTGGTGTGTGTGTGCGTGTGCGCGTGTGTGTGCGTGTGTTTTCAATCAGCTGATGCCACTTGTGAATATTCATGATGATGCTCTTAGATGAGCCTTTTCCGAGCTGGATAATTGATTGGACAGACGCATGCGTGCTTCGCGTCAATGTTGAAGACGCTTAAACACACTTGTCATTTGTCACTATTCTGTTTTTAAATGTAAAACAACTCGGAAAATTAAATACGCACTTACAAGTTAAACGAGGGGGGGGTCAAAATTTTCGATTTTATTTTGTGTGTGCATATTTTTTAAACTAAGAATTTACATCAAGTCTGACGCAATTGTACGACTGCTTGGCTAGCTTTGTGAATTTCAATGGCCCGTGAACTTAGCATTTTTACCCCCGTTTTAATATGCTATTTAAATTTATTTTCAGCTTCCCATATTTTAAATTTGACTGTGGACTTTCTTTTTTTATGTCACAAAATTTTAAGGTAAAAGCACAAAGAAATTCGTCTTTATAAAAAGCTTTTTTTATTTTTTGTATTACAACCGCTTTCATTCATTTTCCCCTTTGACATTTTAAATTGGTTTCAACGTAAATCTACGAAACGACCCCCCCCCCCACACACACACACACGTTTACTTTGGAATTAAGAGTTTTAATTTAAAACTCGGTATTTATGAATATCGTTGTTTTTAGTCACTCGGGAATTGTTTTTGCAGTGTTCGTTCGGTGAGTTCTTCTGAAGTATTTTATTCCCACGTTAAGATTGGCTGCGTAACATAACCGCACTAGAAGACCCGAAAAAAAATTTCCCTCATTACATATGCACCGTGAGAGTCTATTTAGGTTTACATATAGACATACCAACTATACGTGAGTTCGGAGCATGCAAAAGCATATATTGGAAGTGTGTGTGAGTGTGGGTGGCTGCTGCTGCAGGGGTTGTGTGTGTGCAGCAGACTGTAGAGGGAGCTCCAACACCAACTTTAACGCTCTCATGCACACGCTCGGGGGGCGCAAACACAAATAAATGACGTTATTATTAGTTTTACACCGACGATAAATTACAATTATAGGGGCGTTGTTAATCGAGAGTGTGTGTAAGATGTGTGTGCGGTACAAATGGAGCATGATGAGATCTAAGAGTTGCGTTGTGAGGAAGAAACAAAATCCACTTTGAAAAGAAAGTCAAGCATGCATTGTCTTTATAGAAGCATTTCCAATGTTTTTCATTTTTAATGCGAGGATAATCCAAATGTATTAATAACCAATAAAATATTGCCCAATTAGCTTTAAAGCGCCGCAACTGCAAATGTATATAAAAAGCCTTTTTAAAAGTCACTTTCAAGACAAGCTGTCCTCTTTAAAGTTGCAGCAATTCATTTATTATTAGCCAAAAATATAGACTTTTCTTGTACAATTTTGGTTCACAAGTATGTACATATTCTTAACTTTATATACAAAAAAATAACATCAAATCCTCACAAATAAAAAAGAAGAGGGGGTAAGCAAAACAAAAAACAAAAACAAAAAAAACCTCACAGACTACACAGGGTTCATACATTATTACATTAGCAAGTTTTTTTCTTTTTTTTTGACACAGGACATGCTTACAATGTAGCTATACACCGATGGTATTATTATCTATTTTACAATCCATATTCAGATCGAAAGCAAAAAAAAAAAGAGTAGAAGAGGCCTGGGAATTAAAAAAAATGAAACACGCAAAAAGTGACAATTGCCATTTGAAAAAGAAACAATGACAAATCAAGTTTGTAAAACAAGATGTCAGTGAATCGACATTTCATAAAAAATAAAATTGCTGTGTAGCCAAAAGGCACTAAAGATTCCCTCTTGAGTGGCCACCAAGAAAATCAAATTGTAAAAACTTTCTATTAATAGAACACATCTATGCATTGGACTGTTGCTGGCTTACATTGTAAACAATAATAATAATGCAAAAAAAAGTGGAGCGTGGTGCATGAAAAAAAAAGAGGGACGTTTTAATATTATTTTTAAATGCTTTCTGGTCTGCACACGTACACACAAGCACGCACGCGCGCGCACACACACACACACACACACACACACACCCACACACACACACACGCATTGTGTGTGGCCCACAGAGGAAAGGATCCATCACCAGGCACAAAAAGGGGGTCGTAAAAGAGAAAACGAGAAAAAAAAACAAGTGGAAGTGGCCTTTGGAGTCTTTTGCGCGTCCACACACACACGCACGAAAAAACACGTAGTGGTTCTCAGTGTCGCGGACCGGTACCTGTGAGCGCAGAGTCCGCACCGGCCCCAGCCCCGGCCCCGGCCCCGGGTCCGGCCCCAGCTCCGGCCCCCTTGTCGTCCGTGTGCCGGGCGCCGCCGTACAACGCCAGGCCGCCTCCGGCCTGGTTGGCCAGGCCCAGGTAGTGGTTGGAGTTGAACAGGGCCAGCTGATGCGCCGAGAAGGCTCGGTTCGTCCACGACTGGATCTTCCCCACGGCGGGACAAGACGCGATAAGTCTGTGGGGGGCCATGAGGCCGTGTTGCTGGTGGGAGCCGGGGGGCGTGGGAGTCACTTGCGGGGACTTGCGCGGGTTGTCCGGGGCCGCGGCCGTCTCCGCCAGGGACCAGATCTTTGGTTTCTGGGCCGGCGCTTGGCTGTTCTCCGAGGGCGGGGAGCTGACCGGACCCGAGTTCAGTTTATCGCCGTCAGGTTTGATCTCCAACGGAGACGAGCCGCGATGGTGGATCTGGAGGTGGTGGTGGTGATGGTGGTGGTGGTGCAGGCCCAAGCCCGCCTTGAGAAACCTCTGCTCGGGTAAATCCTCATAGCCATCCGAACCCTCCGAGTCACTCCTCGCGTCAATTTTGAGTTCCGAATGCAGGTCGTCCTGCTCGTCCAGGTCGTCCTTGCTCTCGATATTCTCCGTGTCGATGTTCTCCAAGTCGATCTCCTCCTCGTCCTCTCGCTTGTCGCCCTCCTCACCCTCGTGGTCGCTGGGGTAGACGTTGCCCTCCTCGTCGGTTCGATTCCGAGGCGCCCACGTCATCTTGTTCTCCTTCTTGAGCCTCCGGCGAGCGTTGGCGAACCAGGTGGAGACTTGGGTGAGGGTCATCTTGGTGATTATGGCCAGCATGATCTTCTCGCCCTTGGTCGGGTACGGGTTCTTGCGGTGCTCGCTGAGCCAAGCCTTCAGGGTGCTGGTACTCTCCCGCGTGGCATTCTTGGGCCGGGACGGGTCGCCGAACTGGTACTGGCCGTACGGATAGAAGGCCGGGTGGTGGTGGGCAAAGCCGGCGTGCTGGACTCCGGGGCCGTCCTTCAATTCGTACTGGGCCCCCTGCGTACATTCACATCACAGTTACACTCCCTTTCTACTTTTCTTCGATATGTTCATCAAGACTCTTAAACGAGTGAGTGTGTGCGCATATTTTCTACGTTCCAACTCCCAAGCAATCACGTTTAACTTTATTTGACATTTGTTTCACCAATTTAATCTTATTGTGTTTTAATCTTATTTTTTTAACTCCAGTCACTCTTGATGAATTATTTATTTTATTTTACACCGTGACTTTTTTAATCTTGTTTATAACATCTTGTACTTTTACACTCCAGTGCATTCTCTTGTATCAGCCCAAGTACGTTCTTTCTTACTTTTTTCTACATTTACACCCCTAATAAATCACATTCAGTGCATTGTTTACTGTTTTGACAGGTTTAACGAACTTCAAATGCCAATTGTTTTATTTTTAAACTGCAGCCTCTCGAAATGTATTTTTGACTTTGATCATTTGAGATGTTTCTCATTGTTTAAACATATTGAATTATTGTGTACTTTCACAGTCACTTCCAGTGAATCATTTACTTGAGCTCACTTGTTTAAAAACACATTGCGTGTTTTTTTCCTGTTTCCATTTTTTTCTCCGTACGTACATGCATTTACTTCATTTTAGGACGCGCAATTCCAGTCATTTCTGTTGTTTTTCTGCATAGTTAAAAAAAACTGTAGCGGGTTACCGTGTTGCGGTATTAATTTTTAAACCACTCGAGTTCTCCACCAAAGTTGCGTGGCAGCAAAAGACACGGGATTTTTATTTTTTTGGTGGGGAAGTTGTTTTTGTTTATTTCAAAGTGGCGACTTACCAGCTGGTTGAAAATGGAGATGTCGTTGGAGTAAGGCAGGAAAGCTCCGTAACCCTGCGCGGCCGCGGCGGCGAACGGCGCTCCGTACATGGACGAGAGCACGTTGGAGAGCGCGCCCGACGGACTGAGCTCGGCAGCGGCAGCGGCGGCTGCGGCGGCGGCGGCGCTCCGAGCGTTGCCAGCCATGCCCTGGCGCTCCGGAGGGTACACGGGCCGGATGTACTGGTAGCCCAGCTGGGGGAAGGACATGGCGGCCAGCGGCGGAGACAGGAGCGAGCGACAAGTAGGAATCTCCACTTTTTTGTTGTTGGTTTGTTAGAGTGTGCAAAGCATGAGGGCCGAGGGAAGGTGCGAGAGCGGAGGGAAGGAAGGAAGAGTATTTCCAATGCGAGTGGTGCGCTCTCTTCCTCTTCTCCTTCTTCTATTGATCTGGATGGACTAAGGTCAGGTCCTTACAGATTGCTTTAGATTATTGGGACTCCCTTGCTCAGATTGACATTTCTAGTCCTTTGCAAACCACGCCCCTTTCTCAAATCTCACCCCTCTCCCTCCCTCTCTCTCTCTCTCTCTCTCTCTCTCGAGCGCCCTGTTTCTGTCTCTTTCCCCTCCCTCCTTCTACTTGGATAAATGCACTGTCCTATTTGAATACACTCTTCAATCTCATTTATCGGTAGGCTACCACCAGTTCTACAACACTTCTTTTTTTGTTATGGTGTTCATTTATGTCTTAACCTGCAAATACAAATGATGATAATGTATTCCTTATAAATAAAAAACAAATACTACAAACTTTTAGAGCAACAATATTTAATATATATATATATATATATATATATATATATATATATATATATATATATATATATATATGTATGTGTGTGTGTGTGTGTGTGTGTCCTGCATTTAGCCCCTTTAACATTTATTAAAATGATTTAAATTAAATATAAACGTAAACATGTTTTTTTTCACGGGAACTGAAGAAACCAACACACACACGCACACACAGAGAAAACACACACACACACACATATATGTATATATATATATATATATATATATATATATATATATATATATATATATATTAATGAATAAATGTTCTATGAATGCATTTAAAAGCTCATACACTAAATCAAATTTTTCTTGACACTTGAACAAGCACCCACATGTTATTGCGAGTCACTCTGACGCTAATGAAACACGTTCATTTAATATGAATAAAATAAAAAAAATGCGATTTCAGATGACAGTCATCATGAGTTGACAATTCTCGCCTCCGACAACACATAAACTCAAGAAACAACAATTGAAAACAATTAAATGAATAGGAATACGCTTAGGGTTCTCTCTTCGATGCATTTGCCAAATACTGTATTCCATTGTTAACTTTGTTTAAAATAATTAAATTAGCGAAGAAAAAATAAAAGGAATTAAAAAACATTTTTAAAAAGAGCATTGTCTTTTCAATTTTTTTTTTGAATGGGCCTCGAACTCAAACAGACCTCGCCAAACTCAAATGACACGCATCAATAATAATAATTAATTAACGTCTTTGGGAACACGTCGTCGTCTTGTCCCACTTAAAAAAGAAAGAAAGACACCCTCTTTTCCCCAACTAAGTGGCTTTTCCGACACTTTTTGCGGGGGTGGGGGGTGTTGGAGTGAGGCTTTAAATCATTCGCGCAGTTTGGGGGTGCGGGCGGGGGGGGGGGCGAATATACAGCAGATAGACACCTAAGACATGAAAGAGCAGGCTGGTGATAATCATTAACACTCTTAGTGGAAACCTGGATGAAACGCGCACACACTGAATGTGTATTGCGTGGGGAGAAACTTAAAAAAACAACTAATAATATTAAGTGTAATGATAAATGTTCTTGAAAAGAAACACGTCTCATAATCCAGCACAAATAAATCCCTGCCACAATTGGAACTTTTCGTGTCAATAAGACGATTTCCCCAGCAAACTAGGCGCTCAAAAATTAAAATTCCACGAAGCAATATACAAAAGTGTGTTCGGAGAAGGGGGAGAGGATGGAAGCATCTGTTTTCTTTTAGACAGATTACTCCAATCGCCTCCTTTTTTATTTGAATACTGCTCAAAGTCTTAATGCAATATTGTTATTAATATTACAACATCTCCGTATTTTGTGTAATATGTTTTTAATCTTCTTTTGAAGACCAGCAGATCATCGCATGTCCATGAGGGATGATAGCAGCTATAATTTTCTTTTTTTTTTTGCCCATGTAAAAATGTCCCGAATCTTCTGAATCTTTCTGTACGTATAGCCAACGTGCGCGTGTGTCAGTGTGCGTGTCTGCGGGTGTGTGTGTGTGTGTGTGTGCGCGGGTGCGCGTGTGTGTGTGTGTGGACCATGCAACCCGGATTACGGGGTTATTAATTACAGCGGCTTGCTAGTGCCACTCGACCGGAATGGTAATCACATACATAGAAGTCGATGGCACAAAAGAAGGGGGGGTGAGAGAGAGAGAGAGAGAGAGAGAGAGAGAGAGAGAGAGAGAGAGAGAGAGAGAGAGAGAGAGCGTAATTTGAATGCGCGCGATGGTGGTTCGGTGCGAGAAGTTCAGCGAGGTGTCTGACTCGGGCTGCCCGCTAAGCAGCGCTCCTCGGCCGAATGGACACCGTCTCCCGCCCGCCCTCCTCAGGAGCTATGGAACCACGAACCACGACACACACGACCCCTCACCCCCTACCCCGCCCTTCACCCCACCCCCCAATTATAGCACTCACGCATTACACGCGCACGTGGACGCGCGCACCCACGCACGCGGTGATTTACTATCTCCAATCAAACCGCACCACTCACTAACTTAACACTTTCACACCCATTCGGGAAACTGGCTTTGCCATAAAAGCATTAAGTCGACACAAGCAGCACACGCCCCCCCCACCCCCCCAAAAAAACACACACACACACAAGCGCGCGCACGATGAAAAAAAGCAAAAGAAAGAGGACACTCATGCTGGAGCGCTGTGGCATCTTGGATGGTAATTATGCACATGACACCATTTCCACACTCAAGAAAAACGTGCATGGAGTCTTCTGATGCAGCACACACGCGCGCTTTTTATTTGGATCGCATGCGAGTTGAAGTATTAGGGCCATCTGAAAAGGAAACCAAGCAAAATATGAGACAGTACATACTATTATACCTGGATGAGAATGACATTTCACAAGGAAAAAGGAGAGTTGTATGAGTTACGAGAGTTTTGGTGTAGGTGGTAATTTGATGTCAATACAGTTAGAATGTTGAGAGAAGAAATTAAGGGAAAAAGTCACAACATGAGAAGATTTTCACAATTTATCTTTAAAGTTGGAAGAACGCAAGAATAAACTACTTTCACAAGGATTGAGTCATTATTTTACAAGAATAAAATAAGAATGTAATCCTTGAGAAAAACAGTACAAAAAACAGTACATTTATGACAAAAAAGGATATTTACAATGAAAGACCGTATTTTTAATTTTACAGGAATAAAATGACAAGAATGCAGCTGAACTGTCATGAGGAAAAGTTGTAAAGTAAACAAATAAGAGCATAGTGCAAGAATGGATTCAGAAGAAAAAGTCCAAATTTAACAAGAACAGTCAAACGTTCACGATAAACGGTTTCATTTTGCAAAAATAAGCTACAATATTATGGAGAGAAAATTTTCATTTTGCGCTTAAAAGTCATTAGATTCTGAGAATTAAGTCAAACTTTCATAAAAATTCTTTAAAAAGCAAAGTTGTCTCGCACACATATAATGCCGTTCCCAAGAAAAAGACAAATTTTACACCAAAAAGTCGTCCTTTTTGTTGCATAAATAAAGTCAAACTGCTGCAAAAAATTCCGTTGAAAGAAAATTGCATTTTTGTCGGCCCAACACGGAGAAATCATGAATGCCGGCTAATTCATATGCAATGACACATTTCATCCTAAGTAGCAATGGGAGAAAAATCTCTCATCGTATAATCTAACAATTTTAATTTTTAGTTGTAATTCTTCCGAGAAAGAGTATTACTATCACCAGAATAAACTCTGACATTCTCACGATATCTTTCTCTAAGAATAAAAACATAACTTTCCAAGAAACATACATTAAATTCTGATCTTGAACAAAAGTCATGAAATCATAAATCATTCGTTTCACGTGAAAAAGTCACGTCAGCGAATGTAATAGTTGCAATATTACAAGAATAGAGCCGAACTTTTAATGATAAAAAGACAATTAAAAAAATACATTGTACTGCCACAGAATAAAAGCGCAGTTCTGCTCGACAAAGCTGTAATGTCAGGTGCAAAATCTGTTCAATTCACCTAGAAAAAAAATCCTTTAAAGCTGTCGAAATATTGGGAGATGAGTATGAGATCTTGAGATTCCGTTCTCTCACAACAGACACAAGTGCAATCGGAGTTCTTTATTGCAGGATATAAAATTGCATTTTTGTCAGCCCAACACGCAGAAATCATAAACGCCGGCTTATTCATATGCAATGACACATTTCATCCTAAATAGAAATGGGAGAAAATTCCCTCATTGTGTAATCTAAAAAGTCCACATGACGGATTTCAAACGGGTGTCCCATTAGGTCCAAATAAAGCCCCAATGAATTTCGCTGTGTTCAAAGCACATTGGAGCTTAAGCCAATAAATGAATTAGTCATAAATTAATTGTTCTCGGCGACGGAAGCAAGTGTACTTTGAAAACGCATTTAAAGTTATTTTGTCTTTACTTTCAGGATTTATTAAGGCGGGAGTGTTTTTTTCTCTCCCTTTTAATTAACATTGCGCTAACCAATCATGCATATTAAACTGCAAACTTTGATTTGCATTTGTGGCCGAGCAAAGACTCCAGATACAAGTTTCGACATGCAGTCAACATTTCGCAAAACATTTCAAATTGCGTTCACCTGATAGTGAAAAAATGTGTATGTTTTATTTACAATTAAAGGGGACTTAGTACGGAATCGCAGGTGAAATCGAGCCAGCATTCGGCACACTACACTTGCTGGCGATGTGACAAGAAGCATAGAGTCAAGTCAAAAATTGTTCCATGCACACCCACTAGTCTAAAAACTTTTTTGCATTTGGGGATTGTGAACAGCAAAATCTACCATATCAAAGGGCGACCATTTTGCCTTGTACTGCCACTTGCTGTCGACTGAAAATGACATCACAGTTGCTCAGGAAACGACCATTCATGGTACACCTGATTTCGGAGTTTGGTCATGTGACGTTCGCAAGCTGGCCCTTTCCAAATTCCAGCGCTGCACCATACTGACCTCAATAATTTTTGCTTTAGTGGTAATGCAAACATCTTGTCTGTCCTTTTATTCTAGAAGATACCAATACCAACAACAACCATCACAACGGAAATGTTCTTTTGATGGGAAAATGATGTATTTATAAACAATCGCCAGTGTAACAATTTTACATTTGGCAAACCTTACAATCAATTGGCACACTAATTAATAGTCGTAGTAGTATTTAGTTGTGTGTGTGTGTCTATGTGTCATCCCTTCTACTTCTACATTTCAATAATGGCCGGCATTTTTTCTCTCTTTTGTGACACTGTTTGTAGTAGATTAAATGTGACATTCACTTTGCGCAATCACAAGTCGAATTTCCAAAGCTTTGTCATTTCCGCATTCCATTGACACACTGATCACATCCAAAAGATACCCAATGCTGCCATCTGCTGGGCATAGTTCGTTTTTTTTGGGGGGGGGAATACTTTTCTCTGTCATTCCCATAAAAAAATAAATCAATGAATAAATGAAACATGAATAGACTTTTTAAGATTCCCATTGAAGACATTTTACATCAACAATGCTCAAAGAGTTAACGACAAAGTCTAAACTTAGCTCCACCCCAACATACAAGGCTATTCTCTCAGTCATGAATTTACATACTTCATTGAGACCAATTACTATATTTAGACGGGGCTTTGGCATCTGCTTATGGCATCTTTTTTTGTAGAAACAGGTAGAAAATTCTAATCGGTAAGTTTGAGAGGTTTTGCCTCCCAAAAAAACAAAAGTGAATTTGTGAACAGCGAAACAATATGTCTCCTTTCTCTAAATGTTTAACTTTGTAGCATCGCATCAATAAAAAATAATTTGCAAGCCTAGCGTGTGGCATGCAAAAACATCAATACCACGGCCCGCGGCTCACTTTAAATCACGATCCATAAATCATTACCTTCAAGTGACACTCGCTTCACGTAGCACAAGTGAAAGTGTTATTCTTTTGTTTTGTTTCCTCTCGGCTCGCGTTGTCCCCGCCTCACTTTGCCTGTGTATCGGCGGCAGCGTGCATCGATTTTACGGTAAAGTCACTTTGTAAAGGCAGCGAGTGAGTCTGCAGGCCCCGCTATCACTGTATTACACGGCGACGGCCCACATAACAAGATGAACATTGATTCGGCATTACGGATGATCGATAATGAAATAAGTAACTTCGCAGGGTGTGATGGGGGCAAATTAAAATGCATGCCGCCTCAATGCTGCCAAGCTGAGAGGTGACAGCAGGAAGGGGGACGAAGGGGGGGAGACAAGCCGAGTTTCCTTTCCTTCCGATGAGCGTAATTAGTATGTCTGCTCTCAGGTTGCCAATAACAATGACGCCAAAAGGTGAATAAGCTAATGCTGTTAGCGAAACCTTTTTTTAAACGAACCGCCCATTTCAATGTAGGAATATGTGAACATCCCTAACAGTCAAAAACCACAAATGTTGATTGATAAGGGCTTTACATCGTGTCCTCTAGTTGGGTGCTACTTGAAGTAAGAATTGATCAAATGCTAACATGCTAGCTGCTGCTATGCTAAGACATGAGTGCAAAAAGTGCCAAGGCTGATTGATGGAAGTTTTTAAATCCTCTCGCGTATTTAGGTACTATTTCAAATGAGAGTTGGTCAAATGCTAACATGCTAGTCGTTTGGTAGGCTAACGTAACGTAAGGTAGCCACCTGAATAGGCCTGCTTGCTGCCCCCTGTCTATGGAGGACTGAAAGTGCCAAAATTAAATAAATAAATACACCATGATAAGTTTTTATTAAAATTGTCATTGATTAATTAATTGATTCAGTCATTCATTAAACTTCAACATGAAATAATTAATTAAATACAGAAATAATTATATATATTTTTTTCTTACATACAATCATTGGTAATTTAATTAATGACAAGTTGATTTATTGAATTCCATATTGATTATTAAATGAAACATTTAATTCATGACATTTTTTTTTCAATGATGCATTTATTGATTTATCTGATTTATTTAATTCCATATTTAATGAATGAATGACGCAATTAATTAATTCATGACAATTTTAATTAAACATTTGATGGTGTATTTATTTATTTAATTTTGGCACTTTTAGTCTTCCATACTTGTCGTCATCCACACATTATATAATAGCACCTTTCATACTTCGTAAGGAACTATTGAGGTGCACCTGATTTGGTGAGCAACAGAGTGTTCAAACGGGTTCGAGACATACTCTGCATGTGGCTCACACTAGATCACTTTCCTGATTAAGATGTTTCTTTGTGAGTCATTGGGCCCAGCCCATTGCATCCTGGGAACTTGTTTGGCCAGAAGCAGGAATTTGAGTCTCAGATGAGACGATATTCGTTGGTTATCCATGAAAAGTACAAATGCAACATCTGATCTGATTTCTTCATGGAGCCCGTTTGTCTTCTATGGTTTGTCAGTTTTATGTCAGAATGAGCCAATGCAAGTCCATGGCTCGGCTCCAGGTCTAGACATGGGTCGCTTTCCCAACTACGTTGGCTTAGCGGGCCAGCAGACAAATCCTCCTGCGTCTTTCCAGCTGTTGCTGCTGCTACTGCTGGTTGGAGTCTGGGGAGGAGGAGGCAGCTGTACCAACACACCGAAGTGCGGCCTCCTTATCTTGTGCCATGGACTTCGCAGGGGGTACGACATGAAGTCACACGCAAGTACTGCGCTACTGTCGTCAGCGATGCTAATCAAACATTAATAATGTCTGGAAAAGGAAATTTGATGAGCGCAGGTTTTAGGACTAACGTTCTCTCATCTGGTTGGAAGACTTGATGTTTGTTATCAGGGATTCCCAAAAGGCCATGGGGGTGCGATAAAAGCATTTCTTACTTGTTATGAGGGTGGGCGTGGGGGGGAGGGTGTGCGCTTGGCCTGTCGACCTATTGAAGCGGCTTAAAATGTTTCTAATAAATGACCAACATTAAAATGGAGTTGTTTAGTACAGAATCATATTTAAATACAAGTTTTAAGGAAACAATTCTTAAATATTAAATCCAAACCGATTGTGCTTAAAAGTTCAATTCAACTGAACTGTACTCAGGCAGTGATTCTTTCACTTACCACTAGATGGATCCCGTGTACCATGAGATCTTCACGTCGCACACTTTGAGAATCCTTGGCATAGGAAGTTTTGGTCTAAAAGCGTTTCAGATTTTTCCCAGGGGTGTGCGCAGAGAATAGGTGGTGCGTCAACTCTGTCAGGATGTTAAAAGGGTGCATGGCTTAAAAGGTTTCAAATATACAGCTGTTATGAAAGCTTTTCTGATTTTGTTTTTGTTTGTTTCATGCAACCAGTGCTCAAACTCAAGTACAGTTTTTGAAAGGTTGCAGGGGTGCACCAAATCTGTTGGGATGTTGAAGGGGGACTGTGGCTTAAAAGATTTGCCACAACTTTTTTCTTTTCTTTTTTTTTTTTTAGTAGATTCGAGTAGGGTTTATAGTTGAGTGTGCTGCAACGGTGAACTTGTAGAAGGGGGTGCGTTCCTAATGAGTTAGTGAAAGATTGTCATATATTACATGTGTAAGCATTATCTCACAGTCCTTTGTCAATAAATTCCATATGAATCATTTTGCTTTGCTGACTTTCTTAGTGATGAGGTCATTTTTCTGGAGAGATTTGAAAGTAAAGAACCTGGCTCGGAAAGTTTCCTGATGCCGTTGTCATGTCGTGGGGCTCACTGGCGTTTTCTAATCAGCTCTGTTGAGTGGCCCAGCATGCCTCGGGCCTGAGGTCAGAGGCGACTTTGATGAACAAACACTTCCTAGCTAAGCGGGGAAGCTTTGATAAAGACTGACCCGCCGTCACACAAGCATTATGATAACAGTGGCGAGTACAAACACCCAAGTACACTGCGGATGTGCTTTTTAATGACAAGCATGAAAAAAAAAATTGGGCGATGGTTCCTCTTCTTACCAAATTTCTTATTCATCCAAAGTCATAAAGTAAGCTCCATTGAATCAATCAAATAACCAGGAGTTTTTAAGATTTTACATGAAAATGAGAGTAATGAGGAGAAGAAGACAAATGGTTGGATTACAATAGATTTAACAAATATTCAAGTTTGGATTCACAGTGCTTAAAACGACGTCAATTCAAGGGTTAATTCGAGGCGTACTTTTGCTTTTTCTTTGGATTTTTTGCACCCCCCTAATAAGAGGAAGGCTGTTTTACACGTGACTATCAACAGTAGTTCATGTTTTATACACTTCAGTGACAATACGGAATGCTTAAAAACAAGATATGTTGTCTCGTTTCAGTTGTGTATACAATTAGGTCTTTGTCATTGGACTGTTGAATGTTTTTAACGTTGTATCGTATCATTTATTTTTTAAAAATTTTGGAGTTTGTCATGGGAATTGTTTCTGAACAACACAACGATATTCATTACAGTGTACTCATCACGGAATAAAAAGGTGTGTTTCGCAATTAATATTGTTAAGTGGTTGCATGAAATAAAAATCATCTGAATCCAGATACATTTTTAATAATAATAATAATAATAATAATAAAATACATTTAGTAGACTATACATCTACTTAAAAAAAGAAAAATGATTTTATTGTGTGCAACGGCTATACATGAAAAAATTAAGTAAAATCAACATACTATTTTTCCTCATATTTATTGTATTTTTATGATGATCCAGTGGAAACATGCAAGGTCTCATACCCAATAGGTATGGTTGTTATGCCAACATATCGCTTGAAGAAACATTTGTTTCAATTTTAAGCTTTTTCATTTTATTCTCGAATAAATTTTCATGAAGAAAATTATTTTGCAAGAGCCCCAAAGGACAAATCGAACATATTTGTTGGAACTAGCCTCAAAACTATTCTACTCCGCAATAAACTCAACACTAAAAAAAGTTTTGGTTGAGTTTTCTCAATTTTTATTTTTTTCTAATCCATCCATCCATTATCTGTTCTGCGTATCCTCACGAGGGTCGCAGGGGTGCCGGAGCCTACCCCAGCTGTCTTTGGGCAAACTCCAAATACCTTTTATACTTTGCCTGATGCTGACATCAGATAGATAGTGAAGGTAAACCATTCTCATTCTAACATTGTAGTTCTCGTGGCTACTGCCTAAAACGACTCCTATGTTGTCACTATGTTGTTCAATCAGTCAAATACTTTCCAATTTCAGGCTGCAGTGGGCACACGATCTTCCAACGTAGGTGAACAATCCACAACAAACGAGCCTTTTTGTCTCGTTTGGGTTATATTTCAGCGCAAGCACACACTTGTGCAAACACGTGCTTACAGACGAGTGTGTGTGTGCGTGTTGTACAACAAGCACTGGAGCACGACTGGACCCAGCTGTCAGGTCACTGCTGTCACAGCCAATAATGATTACCCTCTCCGTGCTCCTCAATCCCTGCTTCATTACCGCCAAACGCACAGGAGAGCCGCCTCCTTTAGGAGAACAATGCACCCATGAGTGGGCCTCATCATCACCCCACGCCCGCTCTTATCAAGCCTCAGAGGGGCCCCAGACAGAACCCATTTCGCCGAGTGGATATCTGCTTATCTTTCAGTATCTGTTTTTTTTTTTTTTTTTTACTCCTTGAGAACCCCTCATCTGACATTTTCTCTCCAAGCCCTGAGATGTTTCCAGGGTCATTCTGGCGATGCGAGATTATACGCAAATCAATACATATCGCCACTGTCAGAGGACAACGTTGTCACATTAGAGGAACAAATTTAAAAAAAAAAAGTGTGTAACGCATTAAAAATCTAATGAAAGGAAATGACTTGGAAGAATGTGCATGTTGGAGCAAGGACATATGTGTAAAGTGTAACTGATGAACTGTTACTCATGAGTCTTCTCACAACGGGAAGCAAGCTACAAACGATATATGTGACAATGTCGCCAAAGGGCCGCAATGATACTTGACAATGGAATTAGCGTAAAGTCGTGTGAAATGGATTCAACTAAAAACATTTTCACATGCTTCACCTAGCTTGTCCAACGTGGCCTTATTGAACAGATTAACAATCGGTTCTTTTCTGTATTTTCCTTGTTCGTCTTCCAGGAAATTAACAGTTCTGGTGATCAAATGGAGGTCCTACTGCCATGCTTCCATTGGTTGTTTAGTTTTATTATTTATTTATTAATTTATCTATTTTTTAAATGATGTTAAGTGTGGCCATTTTTGTCTTCACTTGTCTTCAATACGAAGTCAATATGGAACTTGTGATTTGAAGAGGATGTTTCAAGAGGCCAGTTTTCAAGGTAAATTGAGAAACCTGTTTAAAATGTGGTGTCATTAAACACGCTCAGTTATGCTTCTTATATTTTTGTTCTTGTGATGTAAGACATAAGAATCATCATGAAGCAGACATTTTTTGTCATGACCATCTTATGAGTGATTGTTTATAAAAAAGGCATTGATAAGCAATTATCCGTCATTTGTTTGGTGACATTTTAACGTAATTATTTTCTTTTGTTAAAATGGCAAAATTATTAAACAACAGCCATTTCATTTTCAGAGCCAAATGTGTCTTCAATGCAAAGTAAACGCAAGAAGTGTAATTTCATTTGAAGCAGAGTTTTCACAGTCTATGGAGATATTTGTTAAAAACATGTTGAGCCCTAATCTAGCGCAAAAGCACATTGGTTTGAGTTTTCTTTCTTTTGGCTATTTCATAGACAGGCACAGTTAAGAAATAGCCGTTTGCGCCGTTGTGGGGCTGAATACAGCGGACTTGATTCTCAACCCTAACCCATAACCCAAAGCGGCTCGTTTCATTACTTTTAAAGTCAGGGCAGGTAAAACAGACTCCCTAGAGTCCATTCTCAAGATCATCACATGCAAAGCACAATTTACAAGGAACTTCCCATACATTATCTGTACCGCTTCTCACTCACTCGCGGGGGTTGCTGGAGCCTATCCCAGATATCTTCGGGCAGAAGGCGGGGGACACCCTGAACTGGTTTGCCAGCCAATCGCAGGGCACACAAAGACAAACAACCATCTGCGCTATTTTCTGCCTTCTCTGGGATGAAAAATTGCCTTACGTAACCTGCACCACAACTTAGACTTGGTTTCATCGGATCTAAAGTCTAGTCTACTATCTGTCACCAAATTGTCAGGTGTGCGGAGGCATGGAAAAGTAAACGTCCTTGGTCTGCTGGAACACTCAGCAAGGCGTAGCACGGTTAGCCAAATTCCCGAACAAAAACTGGCGCATCTTCTTTTTTGTGTAGTCGAGTAATCAAGTTACTCGAAAATGAAGATGCGCCAATTTTTATGCGCCTGCCGAGAAAAATAGGGCTTGATGTCTTTAAAATTATTTTTTTGCATGGATGTTAAGACGTTTAGACCTCACAGTGAAATGAGTCTTTGCTCCTTTTTTTTCTAATCTTCACTTGTCTTCAAAACAAAAGTGAATGGAAGTTGTGGTTTGATGTCGTACATGTTTCCAAGGAGAGTCCTCGTGGTCAGTGAAGAACTGTGCTTTCCATTGATTGGATTGTGCTGGACTGATTAAAAGACTTGATTGGATTCATTTCACACAAAAATGAAACACATGCTCTCCTTCAAAGTGTAAGGTGTTAGACATTAGACAGTGGTGCACACATCTCTTTGACGACAACACATACAGAAGGGTTTTTTCACATTTAAAGTGTGAGATAAATTTACAAATGGATTTCTGACAATCCACAGCCAGCCTCAGATTTCAATGATTCACTCCTCTCACTGAACATTTTTTTTATAAGGTTGTCCGGTGTAGGGCTGATCAATTATGAAAAAAATATTAATCACGATTATTTATGCAGTAATAACAGTAATAGTAATAATTGAAATCACGAACATTCAAACTATGTTTTTGAGGGCTGCATAAAACAAAAAAATATTTAAATTGAAACAAAATTTAAAAAAAAAAGGTGCAAATATATAAATTATGGTTTCCTTGTATAAAGTGATTATTTGCAATACACTTATAAATTGCTATTGAACTGTAACATTTAAATAAACAATTGATTCAATAGAATTTAATAGAACGCTCAAATTATGAACTCAAGTATACTCAAAATAGTCTTAAACATTGAACAAAATGACAAAAAGTAGTATTATTTTATCGTTTGATGAATATAATAATATTAACCATAGATAATTGTTTTTTACAAATATGCCAATTTTTTAATGGTTGAGTGTAATAATCGCAATTGTAATTGGATTTCGATTAATTGCACAGCCCGAGTCAGCTGCATTGCCTACGTACGCTTTGGCTGAGCAGTGACTCTCTTGGCAACACATTAGCAGAGTTACAGTCTGAGCACATCGCTCATCAGCACCGTTTTCCCGGTATTGGATAGCCATTAGAGCATATATTAAAAAGGCCTCATAGCCTGTCAGCCATGCCGGCCTTCGCCTAATGAAATGAGCCCCCCCAGAGCAGCAGTGGATTAGGAACACCAGGCAGGGGAGTATATATTCATGTATATATACACATGATTATGTATTGGAAAAGTGTCTGCATGCTATTCCCTAGGTCCCTTTAAGACTCTCCGGAGCACCAAAGCATTCGGAAAGGTGGAAGAGGGGGTTAAAAAAAAAAAAAATCACTAAGGCTCTTAGCATCAAACAATAAATCGTGCAGTTATTTGCCACCGTGTTTAATTAAATATTTGGAGAAAGAAAATGCAGCGTGATTGATTCGCCGGCCGCATTGATCCACCATCGAGCGAGCGCCGTTTCTTTTTTTTTTTCAGCTGGGTTAATGCTAAATGGTGAGGTTGAGCCGCTGGAATGAATAGTTAGCAACCACTGAAGCGGAAACAAACATCAGCTACTGCATATTCTGTAGTTATGAAATGTTTCTAATCCTCTCGGCAGACACAGCAATGGCAAATATGCTAATAGATATAAGGAGTTGAAGAACAACCAAAGATGCTCCTATCAATAATCCTATTAGAGAGAAACGTGTGGATTAAAAGTCTCCTCATTAAGATAAAAGCACATTCATTAACTCTCCCTCGTCTTATCGCCAACTTGTTTGGAGTCACCCACCAGTGTTGTTCCAACAGGAAGAAAATGCGTTCAAATAGATTAGCTCCTTATTATCGTTTTATAAACCGGGATCCAACGTGTGAGCATCAATAGTTTGTCCTTTACGATTTTGACTGACATCTGAAAGAAGTATTACGAGCTACCAGCTGTTCCTAATGTTTTGACCCTGCTGTGTGAAACAAAGAAAATGAATTGAGCAACTGCAGTTCAATGAATATAATAATAATTTTAAAAAGTGTCTTAAATCGTAAATTGCTTGGTTGCATATGTGATACTGAACGAGGTGCCTTCTTTCTTTCCTGACTATATTGAGATATAATTTGATCATTTTATTTTGATTATGATGATGATGATGATAATTCTCATTTACAATTATATTGTTTTTGATAGATTTTTTTTGCTTTAAATAGTATTTTTTTGTATCCATTTCAAATATATTCATTTATGAC